>NW_024754269.1:57500-80000 GCF_018991925.1 Homarus americanus | reverse complement strand
TCTTTGCTGCCCGCCAGATACAGGAAAAGTGCAGAGAACAGCGTCGTGACTTGTACATGGCTTTCATCGACTTAACCAAGGCCTTCAACTCCATCAACAGGGAAGTCCTTTGGTGGAACCTCAGCCGTTTTGGCTGCCCACCAAAATTCATCACCATTGTGAGGCAACTCCACGATGGCTTAAACGGCAGTGTCATGCACAACAGCACTCAGCCAGAGTTCTCCCCCATCCAAACAGGGGTTAAACAAGGGTGTGTACTGGCACCAACTCTCTTTTCCATCTTCTTGGCTTCCTTCCTTACTCAGGCCAGTGCCAATTTAGCCAGCGGGGTGGACATCGAGTACCGTGTGAAGGGGGGTCTTTTCAACATATGGATACTCCAGGCAAGAACAAAGGTGTCGGCAGCTTCCATTACTGAACTTCAGTATGCTGAAGACCTCACCCTTGTTGCTCACACTGAACACGACCTACAGGAGATCCTGAACACCTACGCAGACGCGTATGCACACTTCGGCCTTGAGGTGAATGTACGTAAGACTCAGATTCTCTTTCAACCTGCTCCTGGTTCAGACACACCTCCACCATCCATCCAGCTTAATGGTACTACCCTCTCTAATGTTACCCACTTTCAGTATCTCGGCTCCCACCTGTCCACCACCGCAGACATCGATGCAGAGATTCAGCATCGGATCAGATGTGCATCTCAAGCCTTTGGCAGACTCCGAAATCGTGTCTTCAGCTGTAGGGAGCTGAAATTATCTACAAAGCTGCACGTATACCGAGCAGTGGTCGTCCCCACCCTGCTATATGGCAGTGAGACATGGGTCACATATAAGAGGCACCTCAAGGCACTTGAAAACTTTAACCAACGTAGTCTACGTTCCATCCTCCGAGTTCGCTGGGAAGACAAGAGAACAAATGCCAGTATTCTTGCCGACACCAACTGTAGGAGCACCGAGGCTACCATTATCCATGAACAACTACGTTGGACTGGCCATGTTACCCGCATGGACGACAGTAGACTTCCAAAGCAGCTGCTTTACAGTCACCAAACGAATAGTAAACGTAACGCTGGCGGGCAATTAAAAAGGTATAAGGATAGTCTTAAGACAAACCTGAAAAAGTGCCAAATCGACCCCCTCACCTGGGAGTCGATTACTCCACACCGTAACGCTTGGAGGAGCACCACACGAGAACGTGTCAATAATTTTGAGTTAGCCCGACTGCAAACCAAGGCAGACAAGCGCCAATGCCGGAAAGACGCTGCCACCGCCCCTCCCGCAGTAGATGGAGCCCTCCACATATGCAACGAATGTGAACGACGCTGAGGGTCCCGTATCGGACTCTTTAGTCACCTCAAAACTCACCAACCTAAGTGACATCCTTAATAACTCATATCATTGTATCATAGCTGGATGATCGTCATACTCGATTCCGAGTGACAGCAAAGTAGTAGTAGTAGTAGTAGTAGTAGTAGTAGTAGTAATGTGTGTGTGTGTGTGTGTGTGTGATGAAGACACGATACACACACAGAAACAGAAGAATTGAACCACCTGAAGATTAGCCACCCCAGCTTATTTCACCTGATGATTAAACACCCTAACTAACGCTGTCTGGGAATGGTTAGGTTAGGTTAGTGTAGAGCACGGTTAGGTTAGGTTAGTTATGGGTGGAGTAAGGTAGGTTAGGTTAGGTTAGTTTCGGTTAGGTTAGATTAAAATTCGGACAAGATAGAATAAATTAAATTACCATAAAAGTGTTGAATCATCAGGTAAAATAAACCAGGTGGATCTAATCTACAGGTAATCACTAGAATAAACCAAACCATTAAACCATACACCTTACCCATGAAGCACGAGTAAGGTTGAGCAGGTTACGGTGTGTGTGTGGTGCGGTGGGATGGTTGCACAGGACGGAGCAGCCTGGGTGTTCGGTATAGGGAGACCTTATCACCCCATACGGCCTCTGGGAGTATGCTGGGCGCTGGACAATCTGTATGTAGTTCATTTTGATCTTGTTGTGGGGTCTGCTGCAGGTAGAGATGACAATACAGGTATACAAACAATATACATAGAACGTACAGGTATACAAACAGCATACATAGCCAGAACAGGTATACAGTACAAACAATGATAAACAGTAGCTCAAGTTCAACCAATGAGACTTAACATAGCCATTACATAGGAGTGACTGTGTTGAATATAGGAGGAAAATATTGTATAGGTTCCTCTTAGATTCCCAGCAGGGACAACGGTAACAGGAAACGGGTGTAGACAGTCACTAAACGGTTCCTTTTGTGAGGTGAGGTGCTGTGACGGGACGATTAACGGTAACCAGTAACGGGTTAAGGTAAACGGTAACGATAGGTATTAATAGGTAGGAGCTAACAGGTGCTAATTAACAGGTAACAAGTAACAAATAGTCAGAAATTTTAAAAAAAAGTCACATCGTAATTGACCGGAATAACAAACAAACAGAAAAACAAACAAAAACAAAACAGAAAGCAACACAAACAATTACAACAGACATCCATCACAAACAGACAAAGAAACAGTAACAAAAAACAGGACCAAAAAAGTAACGTTAATTGTAATAAAAAAAATATATAATCCAGGAATAATTGGATGCATTAAGGAGGGACTTTATATATATGGTAAGAGTGACGAGGGTTGGGTTAGGTTAGGTTAGGTTAGAGTCAGTGGTGTGTGTTGGCTTACCTCTAGAGCCTTCTTGTTGCTGCGGCGGGCCACTAGCTTCTACACTAACACGTGGACACGACGATGGTACTGTGTTGGCTCTCCAGGATACATATAGCCAGGCACTGCTACCGTTCCCGTCTTTATACCTGGTCTAAAAAGTCAACTACACAACCCAGAGATGAATTACTATTACACAACACACTGCCAAGTCACGCACTGTCCACCGTCCCCGTCTGTCTGTTCTACCGTCACAGTTTATCACACAGCCACAACTAGACTGTCACCACTCTCACAGTCACCACTACAGTCATACTCAAAACTGTTCTTACCGTCCCACCTGTGTGTCCCATCACAGGAGTTAATTACACAAGTTCAGGTTATAGTGCTACCGTAATAGCCAGTACCACAGTTACAGCCAGGCACTAGAGTTATGAGTCACTGCCGTCCACCAACACACACACACACTGAGGTAACGTAGCGTCTATCATCACCGTGCTTGTGTTATGATTACGCTAGTTGTTTACGCATAACCCAAGATCAAGAGTGAGGTATGTGTGTGTGTGTGTTGTGGCAGAAGTCGCTGGCTGGTGAACTGACAAGGGGTGAGTGTGTTGTGGTGGAGGTCGTTTGGCTGTGGCTCAGTCACCACCAGCCACGACGTCAATACCAACACCGTCCTCCACCACCTTCCTGGATACACTGACTCGACGCCTTCCTCCCCTCCCGTCTTACCACTCCACCGTCGACAACACTCGGCGCTACAACCTTCCTTCTGGCTCCTCACCCTCCCTCCGTCCCTCCCTCCCAGTTTCTCCATCTCTAGAAGAATTTATTATTAAACATTTTAGATCATGGACACACACACACACACACACACACACACACACACACACACACACACACACACACACACACACACACACACACATTTATGATCCTCGTGTCAGTCAAAGGGCCGCTGCTTACATCACCAATGGGACCAATTTTCCTTTATTTTCTATTATTATTTCCAGCTTCTTATTACAGACCTCCTGTGTTTACTGTTCTCCGAGCCTCACGCAGCACAGTACCCAATTTAACCCAATTTCACCCAATTTCACCGCACGCAACAGCCACCCGGATTGTTCTACGATTTTGCCATTACAATTTCACGTTTGATTATTTACAATCTTATTCCTGTCATACCTGTGACTGAGGACGTGTGAAGGGAGGGGGGACAGGTGTGTAATAAGAGGAGAGGGAGGGCCAGGTGTAACAGGAGAAAGGGAGGGGCAGATGTGTAACAGGAGAGAGAGGGGGGGTAGGGGCAGGTATGTAACAGGAGGGATAGGGGGGACAGGTGTGTAACAGGAGGGAGAGAGGGAGGCGATGCAGGTGTGTAACAGGAGGGAGAAGGAGGGAATGGGGCAGGTATGTAACAGGATGGAGAGGGAGGGACAGGTGTGTAACAGGAGAAAAGGAGAGGGGCAGGTGTGTAGTACAGAGGGAAGCGAGGGGAAAGGAGAATAGAGAAAAGAGAAGGGACGGAAATGGAAGGGGAGGAGAGAGAGGAGAAAAGGGAAAACAAAACGAGGGGAGAAATCGGACGGAAGGGAAGTGTGAGGGAAAGAAAAAAAGGAAGGGGAATTGTTGAGGGTTAGGGAAGGAAGGAGGGAAGGAAGGAAGGAGTGAGGAGAGGGAGGGAGGGAGGGAAGGATGAATTGCAAGATAGAAGGGAGGGTAGGTTAGGTTAGGAAGATAGGATAGTAAGGATAGGAAGAAGACGAAGGTGGGAGGTGAGGTAAGGAGGTGTAACGTCCCCTACATAAAAATCATTAAGGTATTTTAGTGGTAGAGCCATTGTGTAGGTAGAGGTGCTGGCGTCTGTAGTGTCTGTCTCTGTAGTGTAGTGTAGTGTAGTGTAGTGTAGTGTAGTGTCTGTCTCTGTAGTGTAGTGTAGTGTAGTGTAGTGTAGTGTAGTGTAGTGTCTGTCTCTGTAGTGTAGTGTAGTGTAGTGTAGTGTCTGCCCCATAACACCACAACACACTGCCCCATAACACCACAACACACTGCCCCATAACACCACAACACTGCCCCACTGCCCCATAACACCACAACACACTGCCCCATAACACCACAACACACTGTTCCATAACACCCACAACACACTGCTCCATAACACTGCTCCATAACACCACAACACACTGCTCCATAACACCACAACACACTGCTCCATAACACCACAACACACTGCTCCATAACACCACAACACACTGTTCCATAACACCACAACACACTGTTCCATAACACCACAACACACTGCTCCATAACACCACAACACACTGCTCCATAACACCACAACACACTGCTCCATAACACCACAACACACTGCTCCATATGTAATGAGACAAATCTCACAAGAAGAAGATTACATATAGGTAGAATATTGATAGTATAAGAGTATAAAAGAGGAAGACTTTGGTAGCGTGGCCGTGATAGATATTTACACTTATCGTACACTTATTGTATCTTATACGTCAATACACATCTATTACGTCTTAAGGGCGACTTCTCAAACACTGCTTCGTTACAACTCTTTATTAATTACGAACATGACATGGACACATTAATAACACCTTCTACTGAAGTTACTAGGACATTATGTTTACGTTACTAGGACATCATATTACGTTACTAGACACTGATTCTCGGACACGAACATGAAATGAATACACTTCCCACGTAAGTAACTCATCCCATGGAAAGCTCTGACAAACACTCACGTGACCTAGGGGAGGCCTAGCAGGTGGTCCTGGGTTGTCTCTATGGGAGACTGCTTAGCTGGGCGCCGGAGGGAAGTCTCGGTCCTGACCGGAGGCGACCGGAGGCGGCTTGCCTCCGGCCCCTGACTTCTCTAGCAGGACTGGGACGTGGTAGCTGGCCCTTCTTGGTTACAAGACACACTCTCTCTCTGTCTCTCTCTCTCTCTCTCTGGGGAGAGGGAGGACTAGGACGTCCTATATATTGGGAGGCGAGCCGTCAGGTTGAGCTGATCGGGGGGGCGGCGAAGGGTCTCCTTACATTTGCCCTCGCTAATGTAGGGTCAGGTCTGGACTTCTTCTGCGGTGTAGGTTATTGTGTATATTGGGAGAGAGTCGGCCGGTGCCTTCTTACATGTGTGTTGGGGCCGTGTGACATGGGAGGGGAGCCTGGCTGATTTATAACCCTTGGTCAGCCGCGAGAGTTACCCTACACTTTTGACCCCCCTAATGTCGGGTCAAGTCTGGACTGTTTCTGAGATGTAAGCTGTGGTCTGACAACCCATCACAACACCTCCCGCCAAGACCAAAGCTTTCATGCTCAGAGAACTGATGACACATTTAAAGTAGACAGTAACATCATGTGCAGTATCTAATATAGTCCCTGAGGCGATAATGCATCCTTACATTTTACAAATTATAACCCTAGAGATGTATGTTTTTCTACTGGCATAGTTTGATCTGACAAAGCTTACTATACCTCCCGCCAAGATTAAAGCTTCTATGACAGGAGAAAAAAATAAAATACATACACAGTAAGTGAACATAGAGTGATCTAAAGATCCTTCATATCTAGCATAGTGTCCGAGGCAAACTTGCAAATCACATTCTACAAACAAAAACAGGTGTTACATTGCCTAACCAGGCCGTGTCAAAATAATAATTCGTCCCACTCAGTAGTATGTCTACAACATTGCATTTGGTAATACAAAACATTGATCAAATGAAATCATAGAAAAAGTGACTCATCTTTTAAAAAAAAACATTCTTTGTAGTACATGATAACAAAAATCAGAGAATTAAATACAAAATACAAAATGCTCCTACTTCACATGTTAGGGTGTTATATCTTTTTATTACACATCAGCAACATCAACAACATCAGTACATTTGTTGGGTCCAGCATGGCTCAAGTCCTCCGTCCAGCTGTTATCTGAAAATAGGGAATGCCGGCAGCATAACAGCGGTAGTCGATTGGTCCTTCTGATGATCCACCTCGTCATCGTCGACTTTCTTCTGATGTCAGCACAGCGTGTCTTCTGTCTTCACATAGCACGTTTTTCTTTCTTCAATACCGCACTTTGTAGGTCGTGTCACCACATCTTCTGACTTCTTCTCACTTCCTCCTGGTTTCTATAATATTCCAGATGAATTTTCTGTTCATCTGCGTTTCTTTATACATCTTCGTTTTCCGTCATATTCCAGATGAATTTTTCTGCTCCATCTGTATTTTTTCTCTGCAACATCATCATTTTCAACATATTCCAGACGATTTTCTGTTCATCTGCCGTCGGCCCCCTCCGGCCGGGATGAAAGCCGGTCCACTGCTTGGGCTGTCATCTCCTTAGATGACTGTAAGGCAGGTTCCGCGGACCAGGGCTCGCCCTCCGTACGTGAGTGTCGGCGAGACCAAAGACCGTACTGTCTTACACCTTCCACAGCGGTGAATCCCTCCCTGGCTGGGCTCACCAGGGTTCGTTGTGTGGCGTTGCATTCACACTCCTTAACTTCCTAAAGTAGAAAAATATAAAATCTTCTTAATCCTAGACCAGGGAGGACTTGAAAGAAGTGGAGTGGTGTAATAATAATAATAATAATAATAATTAACGGTTTATTGAAAGAGCTTGGCAGCCAGAAGGCTGAAAATATACAGTTACATATTTGGGGAATGGGTTACGAATTACAAATAATATACAAGTAACATAAGTGACACAAATAAGACATATAATAACTAGATGGGGAAAAGCTCAAACTACAGTTCATTTCCAACATAGTGACAGGTATGGGCAGTGTTTACTGGGAGTGAATACACTGATATTACAAGTTATTGATAATTTTTACAATGGTTGGGACTGGGCTGTTCTTATAGCGATCAGTTCGTGCACGTATGGGCTGGATGCGGTTGTGGTGTCGAACAGCAATTCTCGGACAAGGGATCTCAGGTGGAGTAGTGTCGGGGATGGTGTAGAAGCTTCTTACCAAATTTGCAGATGAGGTCGTGGTGATGGTCAGTGAGAGTCGAAAGGGTCAGTGTGTTGAGCGCTTCTTGATATGTGGAGTAGGAAGGGGAGAGAATAATCTTGCATGCCTCTTTTGCACTTTTTCTAGGTGTTTACGTTGTGTGGCATTTAGGGAGGAAGACCAGGTGGGGGAGGCATAGGTGAGCTTGGGAAGTATGAATGTTGTGTAAACACTGAGGAGCTCATGTGCAGGAACTCCGAGGGACTTGAGTCGGCGGAGGAGGTGGAGGCGGAAACTGGAGGATTTGACAACTTAACTGACGTGTGGTTTCCAATTTTGTTTGTTGTCTATGGTGACGCCGAGGAGCTTCGTGGAATCTACAACCTGGAGTGTGTTCGGACCTAGAGTAATGGAAGGAGGTGGGACAATGTCGGGGGAGAGGTTGATGTGCATAACCATGGTCTTGGTATGGTTGATGGTGACATGGTTGTTGGTGGCCCAGTTTTGGAGACTGTTCAATAAATCCTGAAGGGCGGTATAGTTGGGAGCAGAATTGTTGACGCTGATCCCAATGGTGGAGTCGTCGACATATTTCCAGCGAGCAGGGGATTCTCTTAGGGCATCATTGATGAGTATAAGGAAGCAGTGTGGCGGTTGTGGTGCTGCATTCATCACGCTTCTTCTTCTCTGCTTATATGTGCTGTGGTTGGATTCCGGCTAGCCATGGGGCGGTACTGTGTGTGATATTTGCCAGAGAAACAATCCTAAAGGGATGATGGATTAGTTGGAAGTGCATTCGCAAAAAAAAAATTTACATTTATACGTTACATCAATGTTTGGTAACTATTATTTCCGTCACGACAATTTTCTCATCAGGCTGGGTCAGGGAGTTAAGCTCTGCGCACTACACTTAATATCATTTATCACTACGCGTCAAAGAGTACATCACAAATCATAACAGCATAAAAATCCACTGAGTGAAGCTCTGCATTCATCGCAATATTACTTTATATTAACCATCATCATCAACATATAGCTTACGGGACAAAAGACGGGGGATTAGTGAGGTCTTACGCGGCGAGGCGGGTGAGGTAAGGACGGAGGCAAGGCGGGACGCGGCTGGCCAGGCCGGCGCGGGGCTGGGTGGGGCGAGGCGTGGCGGGTGAGGTGGGGAGGAGCCGAGGCGTGGTTGATCGGGCCAGGCCGGGACTTTGCGGGGCAGGGCGGGGCACGGAACGGCGGGGCGGGGCAGGGCGGGGCAAGGATGGGAGGAAGGGTAAGGAGGGTGAGGTGAGGATTAGGACAGGGAGGAGGATGTAGGTTAAAAGACATGTTAAGTTATAACAGTTAGTACAGACACGGCTTTCATAACTGAAACAATTTCTACGTTCAACACTGGCCAACAATCAAACTGCACTTGGGCTACTGAGAATGTCACAGATCGCGGGGGACACTGAGAAATCACGTTAAGCACTGAACATATTTCTAGAAAAAATTCGCGCATACGGCGATGAGAGACATTTACTTGAGCTGTAACGGTGACACACTAGGACACTTTTCACGCTACTATGCAGGAACTCCTTATCACGCACTTTCGAACAATACTCAAACAACGAGCCAGGTGTTATGGCTAAATGAGGGAGGGCATGGGTTTACTTTAAGTACACTGTTACCAATAACAAGGGACGAGGAGGGCGTGAGTTAACGTTATAGTACGCTGCCACCAATATAATGTTACGAATGCAACCACCCTTATACTGCCTGCTTCGTCAAGATAGTTACGAGATTACTTCAAAAGATTCTAACTATCACTGTACTGAACACTAAAGGGAAGAGGCGTGAGTTTTACGTTAAGTGCGCTGCCACCATTGTAATAAGACAAATCTCACAAGAAGATTACATATAGGTAGAATATTGATAGTATAAGAGTATAAAAGAGAGGAAGACTTTGGTAGCAACACACTGCCCCATAACACCACAACACACTGCCCCATAACACCACAACACACTGCCCCATAACACCACAACACACTGCCCCATAACACCACAACACACTGCTCCATAACACCACAACACACTGCCCCATAACACCACAACACACTGCTCCATAACACCACAACACACTGCTCCATAACACCACAACACACTGCTCCATAACACCACAATACACTGCTCCATAACACCACACACACTGCCCATACACCACAACACACTGCTCCATAACACCACAACACACTGCTCCATAACACCACAAACACACTGCTCCATAACACCACAACACACTGCCCCATAACACCACAACACACTGCCCCATAACACCACAACACACTGCCCCATAACACCACAACACACTGCTCCATAACACCACAACACACTGCTCCATAACACCACAACACACTGCTCCAACACCACAACACACTGCCCCATAACACCACAACACACTGCCCCATAACACCACAACACACTGCTCCATAACACCACAACACACTGCCCATAACACCACAACACACTGCCCCTAACACCACAACACACTGCTCCATAACACCACAACACACTGCTCCATAACACCACAACACACTGCTCCATAACACCACAAACACACTGCTCCATAACACCACAACACACTGCCCATAACACCACAACACACTGCCCCATAACACCACAACACACTGCTCCATAACACCACAACACACACAGCTCCATAACACCACAACACACTGCTCCATAACACCACAACACACTGCCCCATAACACCACAACACACTGCTCCAACACCACAACACACTGCTCCATAACACCACAACACACTGCTCCATAACACCACAACACACCGCCCATAACACCACAACACACTGCTCCATAACACCACAACACACTGCTCCATAACACCACAACACACTGCTCCATAACACCACAACACACTGCTCCATAACACCACACACTGCCCCATAACACCACAACACACACTGCCCATAACACCACAACACACTGCACACCACAACACACTGCCCCATACCCACAACACTGCACCATAACACCACAACACACTGCCCCATAACACCACAACACACTGCCCCATAACACCACAACACACTGCCCCATAACACCACAACACACTGCTCCATAACACCACAACACACTGCTCCATAACACCACAACACACTGCTCCATAACACCACAAACACACTGCCCCATAACACCACAACACACTGCCCATAACACCACAACACACTGCTCCATAACACCACAACACACTGCCCATAACACCACAACACACTGCTCCATAACACCACAACACACTGCCCATAACACCACAACACACTGCTCCATAACACCACAACACACTGCCCATAACACCACCAACACACTGCCCCCAACACCCACAACACACTGCCCCATAACACCACAACACACTGCACCATAACACCACAACACACTGCTCCATAACACCACAACACACTGCTCCATAACACCACAACACACTGCCCATAACACCACAACACACTGCCCCATAACACCACAACACACCGTCCATAACACCACAACACACCTATAACAACACCACAACACACTGCTCCATAACACCACAACACACTGCCCCATAACACCACAACACACTGCCCCATAACACCACAAACACACTGCCCCATAACACCACAACACACTGCCCATAACACCACAACACACTGCCCCATAACACCACAACACACTGCTCCATAACACCACAACACACTGCCCCATACACCACAACACACTGCCCCATAACACCACAACACACTGCTCCATAACACCACAACACACTGCTCCATAACACCACAACACACTGCCCCATAACACCACAACACACTGCCCATAACACCACAACACACTGCTCCATAACACCACAACACACTGCCCCATAACACCACAACACACTGCTCCATAACACCACAACACACTGCTCCATAACACCACAACACACTACTCCATAACACCACAACACACTGCTCCATTCCCCACCCATAGGCAGGACTGATCACTCGCTCACACTCTCACTGATACATGCGCCTGTGTGTATAAACTCTAAATAGCCTTACATATTAGCGTCTCTCAGGTCTGTCATATTTTCTTTAGTTTACCCTAAAAAATTGTTTCATTTTCTCTTATATAGTTTTTATAGAATATAGCCGCTGTTTTATGGGTAAACAATTTTATTCCAGCGACACGCAAAAAACACACACACACACACACACACACAACACCCCCACACACACACAACACACCCACACACACACAAGAATCCCTCCACCTAAACAAAAAACACAACCTCTCTCTCCCTCTCTCTTTCTCTACACACTACTGTATCTACAAGCTGTGTGTGTGTGTGTGTGGATCCTCTATCAACAAGTTAACATACACACTCACAGTTGCCAGGAAAGAATTAATGATGTTGGGCTAATTGCCAGAATGTTGCACAGCCGGGAGATGCCGACCGCGAGCACACACACACACACACACACACACACACACACACACACCGCCAAACTATTGCTGGCGTAGAAATTTTCACCTTTCCTAGCAACTGAAAGAACTTGACGTTAGACTGAGAAAGATACAGTGAGTGTGTGTGTGTGTGAAAGTTCAATCAGATGTTTAGTGGTGTGGGTGAGTGGGGAGGAGGGATAGTCATGGGAATACCTACGTGAGGGGCTGTTCCGTCCTAGCTGTCTCATCGCCCCTTCCTCTCCGTCCCTTTTGCTACTCAACACGGGCTAGGATATGACACATGCTAGGATAAGTAACACGGGCTAGATAAGTGACACAGGCTAGATAAGTAACACGGCTAGGATAAGTGGTACAGAGGCAACACGGGCTAGGATAAGTGACACATGCTAGGATAAGTAACACGGGCTAGGATAAGTGACACAGGCTAGGATAAGTAACACGGGCTAGGATAAGTGACAGAGGCTAGGATAAGTAACACGGGCTAGGATAAGTGACACAGGCTAGATAAGTAACACGGGCTAGGATAAGTGACAGAGGCTAGGATAAGTAACACGGGCTAGGATAAGTGACAGAGACTAGGATAAGTAACACGGGCTAGGATAAATAACACGGGCTAGGATAAGTAGCAGACTACATAAGTGAGTGAGTGAGCGCCCCCCAGCGAGGTAGGATTAACGCTCAACAAACCAGTGAGGAGGAAGCTAATTTTGGCACTCTTATGGTCGGGGGAGCACTAGTAGCTGATGGATCTAGGAGGGTGATGGGCACAGTGGGAGGGGTGGGGTGCAGGAGGTGAAGGAGGTGCAGGTTCAACCACCCACCTCTAAAAAAAACAACAACTACAACAATTCTCACTTTAGCTAATGAGAAACATAAATAACAAATAACTACAACAATTCTCACTAGTTAATGAGAAACATACTGTGGAATATACCATCGTCTGCTGTACGTCACCAGTTAAACATACTGTCACCGCCTGGGAGTTACTGTACTACTTGGATTGTGTTCTTGTATGGATATGTTAGGGTATCCGAGCTCATCATAAGTCTACACACACATACACACATACACACACATATACACACACACATATATACATACACACATACACCTTCTTCACCACACATCTCCTTCACCACACACCTCCCTCACCACACATCTCCCTCACCACACACGTCCATCACCACGCCCTCCGTCACCACACACCTCCATCACCACACACCTCCCTCACCACACACCTTCTTCACCACACAACTTCTTCACCACGTCTACCCTCACCACACACTTTCTTCACCACGCCTACCCTCACCACACACCTCCCTCATCACACCACCACACCTCCATCACCACACACCCATCACCACACACCCCCACACCCTCACCACACACCCCTCACCACACACTCCACTCACCACACACCTCCCTCACCACACACCTCCCCACCACACACATCCCCACCACACACCCTCCATCACCACACCCCCACCCACACAACTCCCCCACCACACACCCTCCCTCACCACACACCTCCCCACCACACACCATCACCACACACCCAACACCACACACCTCCCTCACCACACACCTCCCCCACCACACACCTCCCCACCACACATCTCCATCACCACATCTCCCCACCACACACGTCCATCACCACGCCCTCACCACACACCTCCCTCACCACACACCTCCGTCACCACGCCCTCACCACACACCTCCATCACCACACACCTCACCACCACACACCTCACCACACACCTCCCTCACCACACCTCCCCTCACCACACACCTCCATCACCACACACCCATCACCACACACCTCCCCCACACCCCCACCACCACCCCCACACACCTCCACACACCCTCCATCACCACACACCCCTCACCACACACCTCCCTCACCACACACCTCCCTCCCCACACCTCCATCACCACACACCTCCATCACCACAAACTTCCCTCACCACACACATCCCCACCACGCACCTCCCTCACCACACACCTCCATCACCACACACCCACCACCACACACCTCCCTCACCACACACTTCCCTCACCACACACCTCCCCACCACAGCATCTCCATCACCACACACCTCCCTCACCACACACCTCCCTCACCACACATCTCCATCACCACACACCTCCATCACCACACACCTTCTTCACCACACACCTTCTTCACCACGCCCACCCTCACCACACACTTCCTCACCACGCCTACCCTCACGACGCCTACCCTCACCACGCCCTCCCTCACCACGCCCTCCCTCACCACGCCCTCCCTCACCACGCCCTCCCTACCCTCACTTGCTCCCACAGCTACGGTATCATAACTACGTCCGGCATCACACCGTCACTCTTGTTTCCGGAGATACTGCCGCCGGGTTGTGGGTCACTTCCGGCCGCTTTGTTACCTGTGGGGTGGTGCTGGCCATGGCCCTCCCGACCCGGCCCTCCCGACCCTCAACATCCGTCCTCATAATCAACCATGACATGTATAGTGTTCAGTAAGATGAATCCTGCGACAAATGTTGACTTTATGAATTTTATTAAGTCACTGTATTTAAGAAACAGATAAATCTTTACAACACCCAGAAGTGTGGGTCTTGATGAATTTGTTTTGTAAGTGATCGGTGTGTAGAGTCTGACTTCCGTACAATGACCCCAAGTGGATGAATAATTATTTAAAGAATACTATTGGACAAAGGAAGGCTATAGGTGGGAGAATAAGGTATTGGCCGGCAGGGTTAAGACCGAGATAAGAAAAGCAAAGAGGAATAATGAACTGAAGATAACAAGGAATGCGAAGGCAAACCCCAAGGGATTCTATCAAATGTATCAAACTAAAACACGAGAAAAGATTGGACCAATACAGTCAGATACCGGCGAGCTAACTGATAACGACGGAGAAATGAGCAATAATCTGAATAAATATTTTTCAAGTTTTCACCACCGAAAATTTAAACATGATACCCGAGGCACCGACTCTATACATGTACAGAGATTGTAAAGGAAATAGATTAAGCGAGAGAGTAGTGACTAGTAACGATGTTGGTAAACAAATAGACATATGAAAGCCTGATAAGTCACCAGGTCCCGATGAGATATTTGCCAGAGTATTAAAGGAATGTAAGGAAGAGCTTAATATGCCCTTAGCAAATTTGTTTAACATGTCATTAAAAACGGGTGTAGTACCAGAATCCTGGAGGATAGCAAATGTAATACCGATTTTCAAGAAGGGAGATAGATCACTATCCTCTAAAAACCGTCCAATCAGTCTAACATCAATTGTAGGCAAATTATTGGAAGCAATAATTTCAAACTCTATTCGAAATCACCTGAAGAAGCACAAGTTGATCAATGATTCCCAGCATGGCTTCACAAGCGGGCGTTCATGTTTGATAAATCTATTAACATCCCTTTCAACTGTTTCGAATCAGTGGATGACGGAGACGATTATGTGGTATACCTCGACTTTAGCAAAGCCTTCGACAGAGTTCCCCACGAAACACTAATACGTAAAGTGGAGGCTCATGGCATTGGATAAGATATTCTAAAATGGATTAGGGCGTGGTTACAGGACAGGAAACAGCGAGTGAGCATTAGGCCTGTGCAAGTGTGCATGGCAGCTCCTGTCGAGAGTTACTACCACTCTATCCTCCATGAATCTATCGAGCCTCCTTTTAAGACTTCCCAACGTCCTAGCACTTACTACAAAGTTGCTAAGCTTGTTCCACTCGTCTACCACCCTATTTGTGAACCAGTTCCTTCCTATCTCCCTCCTAAACCTAAACTTATTCAACTTAAATCCGTTGCTACGAGTCCTATCCTGCTCGGATATTATAAGAACTTTATCTATATCTTCTTTATTGATTCCTTTCACCCACTTAAATACTTCTATCATATCTCCCCGCACTCTTCGTCTTTCTAGTGAATGCAAGTTGAGTTTCTTTAACCTATCCTGATATGGAAGGTTTCTAAGTCACAGAATCATTTTCGTCATTCTTCGCTGCACCGACTCCAGTGAATTGATATCCATTCTATAATAAGGGCACCAGAACTGAACAGCATAATCGAGGTGCGGCCTGAATAGCGCAAGATATAATTGCAATATGACCTTAAACTTCTAGATATAAAACCTAATATTCTGTTTGCCTTATTTCAAACATAAACGCAGTTTTCTAGGCCGTAGGTCCGGGCTTACAAGTACCCCTTAGTCTCTTTCACAAGTCGACTTCTCTAGGTTGATGTTGTTAAGGCTGTATACATTGACAGTATTTGTTTTTCCATTATTAAGTACGCTGCACTTGCTGGTGTTAAATATCATTTCCCATTTTTCTGACCACTCCTGCAGTTTATTTAATTCCTCCTGTAGTGCATTTGCATCCTGCCCTGAATTAATTTGCCGCCCTATTTTTGTGTCATCTGCAAACTTGCTTATGTCACTGCTGATCCCAGTATCTATATCGTTCATGTAGATTATGAACAAGAGTGGGCCTAGTTCTGACCCCTGGGGAGCCCCACTGGTTACACAGCCCCACTTAGATTTAACACCATCTACACTGACCCTCTGCGTTCTATTGGTAAGCCATGATTTTATCCAATTTAAAACTTTCCCCTCGATACCATGAGCCTTAACTTTTCTCAGAAGCCTCTGATGCGGTACTCTGTCAAATGCTTTGCTAAAGTCTAAGTAAATAACATCGTAATTTTCGTCATTATCTACTACCTCGAAGACTTTCCGAAAAAACGTCAGCAGATTTGTTAGACAAGATTGTCCCTTTGCAAATCCATGTTGAGAGTCGTAGATTAATATGTTTTTCTCTAAATGCGATCGGATGCTATTTGCTATAATTGATTCAAGAAATTTCCCCACAACTGACGTCAAACTAATCGGCCGGTAATTTGACGCTGATGCTCTGTCTCCCTTTTTGAATATGGGTACTACATTTGCCTGTTTCCACAAGTCTGGCACAACTCCAGTGTCTAATGATTTTGTAAATAAATTTACGAGGGGTCAGCTAATATGTTCCTTACAGTTTCAAAACTCGAGGGAAAATTTCATCCGGCCCTGGGGATTTTGCCTTCTTTAATTTATTTATCTTCTTAAGAACATCCTCTAATTCTGATTTTGATATCCATTAGTTTCTCTTCTTCATTTCCTCTAAATATCAGTTCCACCTCTGGCATTTCCTCGTGAATTTCTTCTGTGAAAACTGATAAGAAGTAGCTGTTTAATGCTTTGCTTATTTTCTCACTATCATCGATCACTTCCCCTCTCTCTGACTTTAAAGGTCCCACTTTGTCCTTGACCTTGTCTTATATACCTGGAAAATTCCCTTGTGATTCGTCTTGGATTCTCTTGCTATTCTGATTTCGTAGTCCCTCTTTGCCTTCCTTACATTTTACTTAACATTCCTAGATAGTTCATTATACCTATCTCTGAGCTGCTCCTCCTCTACTTTAATTTCTTTTAAATTCCTTTTTATATTCCTATGTCATGTTTAAGGTTTTTGGTCATCCACCTTGGCTCGTCCATATTTGACCTAATCCCTGGCATTAGGAACCTTGAGTACAGAGACAGGTTAAAGCATCCTAATTTGCACTCCCTCGAGAGACGTAGAGTGAAGGGCGGTATGATACAGGTGTATAAATGAAAGTCAGGGCTAAACAAAGGTACTCAAACTATCCAACCAGGAGCGAACTCAGAACAATGGTTTTTGTAGGTTATGTATATAAGCTACTGTGCCAAGTAGCAACCCTGTACATAAGCTACTGTGCCGAGTAGCATTTATATATATTATCACGTGGCAACACTGCACGTGTTATGTGGCAACATTGCCCGAGGCTGCCATATGGCAAGGCGCCTCAGTCTGACTGTGTGAGCCGTGCTTGGCACACGCTGGTCACCACTTGTATTTCTCTCATCCACAATAAACGAACTCAGTGTTACTCAGTGTTTCCCTAGCCATCACTGCACTCTTCAGGGCACACTAGTAACTTTCAGTTTTAAATTAGACAAATTGAGATTTAGGCGAGAGATGAGTAAACATTGGCATGGAAATAGAGTAGTGGACGAGTGGAACAAGTTACCAAACTCATCAGTACTGAAGGCTGTGCAGAGTATCAGTGACCGGAGACCCGGCTTAGGGGGCTGGGCAAGTGATTTTTCATGCCCTTGCTGGCACCTACCGGTGGCCAGGCTAATATTTTTAATTAAATACCCCATCAATGTGACCAGTGTCAGGTGCAGGTAATTTACCTCTACATTAAGCCGCCAACCCGCCTCTAGTCAGTCGGTCAACTTGTCAATATTTCAAAGGAAACACGAAGCTGAAAGTCTGTAGACATGTTGTGACAGGAATTATGACCTCACATGACAAGTGTTACCGCCACTGACACCAGATTATGGTGGGGGGGGGGCGGTTAGGGCGAAGATACAGGTGCCACCTCTGCTCCTTACACCTGCAGGTGTGGTGAGGTGACAGAGATTATGACATCATGTGACAAGGGTTACCGTCACTGACACCATGTAGACGGACACAAAATGATTTGTGAGTTGATACACACTATAAATTTGAATATTTTAAGATGTTTATTTTTCCATAAAAAAAATCCGGCAAAGCAAATTTCAAAAGATATTTGCACAAAACAAATAAATGCTGCACATAATCTGCAGTAGTGTACTGTATAAATGACCCTTAATGTAAACATTCCTCCAGATACTGTACTTGACCCTCATACTTATTACAAGGATGAGGGACGAGAATATCAGGAAGACCCTTCAGCAACGAAGGATTACAGTAGTTAGCAATCATTAGAAATATGAAGGATTTTAAATATGGCGCCCAAGGAGAGTTAAGCCTACAGCAGTACACCAAAGACGACCATAAACACTTCAGTACACAGGGGTGAGACAAGGCAATACTGTATATCGTTAGTTGCAGTAACGTGGCTGTAGGGGAGGAACTGATTGCACAATATTGCAAGGATGAAGTACTGAAAGATAAGAGAATTATATGAGCAGGAAATTGATGCACCAGAGAGAGGGGGGGATGGAGGGATGGGGTGGGGTGGAGGGATGGAGGGGGGATGGGAGGGGGGTGCCAGACTTAGTTACCAGGGGTCGCCGAACCTATATTAGGATCTTTACTCAAAAATGCAGTGGCTGAGGCTGGCAGTGTGCGGGGAACCCATGCACCGCCCTTAAGAGACTACATGACGGTGAGGGTGAGGGTAAGGGTGAGGGTGAAGGTGAGGGTGAGGGTAAGGGTGAAGGTGAAGGTGAGGGTGAAGGTGAGGGTGAGGTGAGGGTGAAGGTGAGGTGAGTGGGGTGAGGGTGAAGGTGAGGTGAGGAGGCAGGGTGAAGGTGAAGGTGAGGGGTGAGGTGAGGTGAAGGTGAGGGTGAGGTGAGGGTGAAGAGGTAAGGGTGAGGGGTGAAGGTGGGGGTGAGGAGTGGGGTGAAGGTGAAGGTGAGGTGAAGGTGAGGGGGTGAAGGTGAGGTGAAAGGTGAGGATAGAGGTGAAGGTGAGGTAAGAGGTAAGGGTGGTGAAGAGTGGGGTGAAGGTAGGGGTGAAGGTGAAGTTAAAGGGTGAAGGTGAGGGTGGGGAGTAGGGTGAAGGTGAAGGTGAGGGGTGAAGGTGAGGGTGAGGGTGAGGGTGAAGGTGAAGTTAAGGGTGAGTAAGGGTGAAGGTAAGGGTGAAAGGTGGTGAAGGTGAGGGTAAGGGGTGAGGTGGAGGATGAGGGTGTCTGGACAACCCTCACTACAGTGAGGATGAGGGTGAAGTTGAGGTGAAGGTGAGGGTGAGGGTGAAGGTGAAGGTAAGGTTGAAGGTAAGGGTGAGGGTGAAGGAAAGGGTGAGGGTGAAGGTAAGAGGAAGGTAAGGGTGAAGGTAAGGGTGAAGGTGGGGTGAAGGTGAGGATGAGGGATGAGGGCGAAGGTGAGGGGTAAGGGGTAAGTGAAAGGAGGGGTGAGGGGTGAAGGAGGGTGAAGGTGAGGGTGAGGGCGAAGGTGAGGTGAAGGTGAAGGAGGGTGAAGGTGAGGGTGAGGATGAGGGTGAAGGGGTGGAAGGTAAGGGTGAAGGTGGGAGGGGTGAAGGTGAGGGTGAGGGATGAAGGTGGAGGATGAGGATGAGGGTGAGGGTAAGTGGAAAGTGAGGGTGAGGAGAGGGTGAGGATGAGGGTGAAGGTGAGAGGAGGATGAGGGTGAGGATGGAGGATGAGGGGTGAGGAAGGGTGAAGGTGAGGGTGAGTGTAAGGGTAAGGGTGAGGGTGAGGTGAGGGTGAGGATGAGGGTGAGGGATGGTGAAGGTGAGGGTAAGGATGAGGGGTGAAGGTGAGGGTGAGTGAAGGTGAGGGTGAGGATGAGGTTGAGGTGAAGGATGGTGAAGGTGAGGGTGAGCGAAGGTGAGGGTGAAGGTGAGGATGAGGGGGAGGATAAGTGTGAGGGAGAAGGTGGAGGGTGAAGGTGAGGATGAGGGTGAGGATAAGTGTGAGGGGTGAAGAGGGGTGAAGGTGGAGGATGAGGGTGAAGGTGAGGATGAGGGGTGAGTGTGAGGGTGAGGTGAGGGTGAAGGTGAAGGTAAGGATGAGGATGAGGGGTGAGGATGAGGGGTGAGGGGTAGGGGAGGGGTTGAAGGAGAGGATGAGGGGTGAAGGTGAGGTGAGGATGAGGGTGAGGGGGTGAAGGTGAAGGTGAAGGTGAGGGGTGAAGGAAGGTGGAGGATGAGGGGAAGGTGAGGATGAGGTGAGGGTGGAGGGGTGAGGTTGAAGGTGAGGATGAGGGTGAAAGGTGAGGGTGAAGGTGAGGGTGAAGGTGAAGGTGAGGGGGTGAAGGTGAGGATGAGGGTGGGGATGAGGGTGAAGGTGAAGGTAAAGGTGAGGATGAGGGTGAGGATGAGGGTGAAGGTGAGGGTGAGGTTGAAGGTGAGGATGGGGATGAGGGTGGAAGGTGAGGGGTGAAGATGAGGGTGAGGTGAAGGTGAGGATGAGGGTGAGGATGAGGGTGAAGGTGAGGTGAGGTTGAAGGTGAGGATGAGGATGAGGGTGAAGGTGGGGGTGAAGGTGAGGGTGAAGGTGAGGATGAGGGTGAGGATGAGGGGTGAAGGTGAGGGTGAGGTTGAAGGTGAGGATGAGGATGAGGGTGAAGGTGAGGGGTGAAGGTGAGGGTGAAGGGTGAGGATGTGAGGGTGAAGGTGAGGGGGTGAAGGTGGGGTGAGGTTAAGGAGGTGAAGGAAGAAGGTGAGGGTGAAGGTGAGGATGAGGGTGAAGGTGAGGGGTGAAGGTGAGGTGAGAAGTGAGGGGTGAAGGTGAGGGTGAAGGAGAAGGTGAGGGGTGAGGGGTGAAGGTGAGGGTGAAGGTGAGGGTGAAGGTGAGGGTGAAGGTGAGGTGAAGGAGAAGGTGAAAGTGAGGGTGAGGTGTAGAAACATGGTAGGTCTTGAACGGCTCTCACGTGCTATGGTTAAGTTAGGTTAGGTTAGGTTAGGTTTGGTTAGGTTAGGTTTGGTTAGGTTAGGTTGGTGGTAGTACAAACATCTGGACGTCAATGTGTCTGTCAGGTATACCGCCCCCGCCCCCAACCCCCCACCATCCCTTGCCCGCCCCGCCCATGACCTCCCCTGTTGGGTTTATGGCCCCTCAGTTATCTCCTTGACTCTCACCATGCTGCTCCTCTCCTCACCCCTCACCCTTCACTCACCCTTCCCAATCACCCACCAGTCACCCGTTATCCCATCATCCACCACCATCACTCACCCTTCATTTCATCCCTCACCAATCAGTCCCCCACCCTCCCCCCTCATCTCACCCCCCTTCCCCGTCCCCCATCAGCCCTCACCTCACCACCCTTCACCCCCACCCCTCCCTTATCTCACCCCCTTCACCCCGTCCCCATCAGCCCTCACCTCACCACACCCTTCACCCCCACCACCCCCTCATCTCATCCCCTTCACCCCATCCCAGCCTCACCTCACCACCCCTTACCCCGTCATCACTCACCCTTCCACCACCACCTCTTCCTATCCATCTCTCTACCTATCCCTTCCTCCTCCTCCTCAACCCACAGCTCAAGTAGGTAAGGATAATAACTCAGCTTAAACTTCTCCTGTGTGTGTGTGTCTTCCTCCTTCTTCTTTCTCCCTTCTTTTCCCCTTCCTCCTTCTCTTTCTCCCTCTATCTCCACCCTCCTCTTTTCCTCCTCCCTCCATCTTCTCTCTCCTATAATAATAATAATAATAATAATAATAATAATAAACGGTTTATTAATAGAGTTGCAGCCGGTGACTGAAAATATACAGACTTACATGTGATTTAGACACAATGATATAATATGCACT
>NW_024754269.1:0-55000 GCF_018991925.1 Homarus americanus | reverse complement strand
GCCTTCCTCGTCGTCTCTACATGTCTACTGCTGCTGACAGGTATGTGACGTTATGCAGTAGTAGTAGTAGTAAGTCGGGGTCCTCAAAGTAACATTAGTACGTATTATTATTATTTATTATTATTTATAGACATGGTCCCTGGTCTTGACAGGCAGATGTTTACGCATACGGTACAGTATCTGAGTTTCATGACAGTTTGGAGATGAGACTGTCAAGGCATTCACCTCATCCAGAGAGAGAGAGAGAGAGAGAGAGAGAATCAAATCCTCGTTCCCAGGACACCGGAAGAGTATTACTTCCTGTTGCAGGATGTTACCTCCCGTACTGAAGTGGGCGTGGCTGATACACCCCTGCCACACACACACACACACACACACACGTATAGCCCTGTGTATCTTGTAAAGCACCATTATATGTTCATGAAAGCCCCATTAAAACACCATTACAGTGCCATTAAAGCATTATCAAACCATGAATACTGTACAGCATTCAGTCAGTGATGCAATTATTTAAGTTTGATATTGTAGGCAGGAAAATAGAACGGAACTCAACATTCATCCCCGTATGCAACATTCATAACCACATTCAACATTCATCACCGTCTGTTGTAGATATTGTTCACTCAGCTCCCCACCCCCACCCCCACCCCCACCTGTACAGTTCCGTTCACTGAGGCACGTTCAGGGTCGTTCTTCCTATATGAAAGTCGTATTGTCTCGCCTCGTTCCGGGTAAAGGGGAAGGTGAGGGAAGTATAGTCAGTCAGTCTGCCAGTTCATTTAGGTAACACCAAATACACGCTGTAGATATATGACACGGCAGAGGGACTTTATCATTATGGCACAGTTATGACACCTTGGGCTTTGTTATAACACGGCAGAGGGACTTTATCATTAAGGTAACACCATGACACTTACTTATATAACACGGTAGAGGACTTTCATTATGGCACAGTTATGACACCTTTGGGCTTTGCTACAACACGGCAGAGTGTGGACTTATCATTATGTTATGACACCTTGGCTTTACAGACACGGGCAGAGGACTCTTATGATTGCGGCACAGTTATGACACTCGCTTTACATAACACGGCAGAGGACTTTATCATTACACAGTTATGACACCTTGGCTTTATTATGACACGGCAGAGGATTATCATTATGGGTAACAAAGAAGGACACCTGGCTTTGTTATAACACGGCAGAGGGACTTTATCATTATGGCACAGTTATGACACCTTGGGCTTTGTTATGACACGGCAGAGGGACTTTATCATTATGGCACAGTTATGACACCTTGGGCTTTGTTATAACACGGCAGAGGGACTTTATCATTATGGCACAGTTATGACACCTTGGGCTTTGTTATAACACGGCAGAGGGACTTTATCATTATGGCACAGTTATGACACCTTGGGCTTTGTTATGACACGGCAGAGGGACTTTATCATTATGGCACAAAGCTATGACACCTTGGGCTTTTGTTAGTGACACGGCAGAGGACTTTTATTATGGCACACTTATACTGGCTTTGTTAAGACACGACAGAGGGACTTTATCATTATGGCACAGTTATGGCACCTTGGGCTTTGTTATGACACGGCAGAGGGACTTTATCATTATGGCACACTTATGGCACCTTGGACTTTGTTATAACACGGCAGAGGGACTTTATCATTATGGCACAGTTATGACACCTTGGGCTTTGTTATAACACGGCAGAGGGACTTTATCATTATGGCACAGTTATGACACCTTGGACTTTGTTATAACACGGCAGAGGGACTTTATCATTATGGCACAGTTATGACACCTTGGGCTTTGTTATGAACGACAGAGGGACTTTATCATTATGGCAAGTTAGACACCTGGGCTTTGTTATGACACGTCATCATTATGGCACACTTATGACACCTTGGACTTTGTTATAACACGGCAGAGGACTTTATCATTATGGCACAGTTATGACACCTTGGGCTTTGTTATGACACGGCAGAGGACTTTATCATTATGGCACAGTTATGACACCTGGCCTGTGCAGACACGGCAGAGGGACTTTATCATTATGGCACAGTTATGACACCTTGGGCTTGTTATGACACGGCAGAGGACTTTTATCATTATGGCACAGTTATGACACCTTGGGCTTTGTTATAACACAGTAGAGGACTTTATCATTATGGCACAGTTATGACACCTTGGGCTTTGTTATAACACGGCAGAGGGACTTTATCATTATGGCACAGTTATGACACCTTGGGCTTTGTTATGACACGGCAGAGACTTTATCATTATGGCACTTATGGCACCTCGGCTTTGTTATGACACGGCAGAGACTTTATCATTATGGCACAGTTATGACACCTTGGGCTTGTTATGACACGGCAGAGGGACTTTATCATTATGGCACAGTTATGACACCTTGGGCTTTGTTATGACACGGCAGAGGGACTTTATCATTATGGCACTTATGACACCTTGGGCTTTATGACGGCAGAGGACTTTATCATTATGGCACACTTATGGCACCCTCGGCTTTGTTAGACACGGCAGAGGGACTTTATCATTATGGCACAGTTATGCACACCTTGGGCTTTGTTATGACACGGCAGAGGGACTTTATCATTATGGCAAAAGTTATGACACCTGCTTTGTTATGACACGCAGAGGACTTTATCATTATGGCACAGTTATGACACCTTGGGCTTTGTTATGACACGGCAGAGGGACTTTATCATTATGGCACAGTATGACACCTTGGGCTTGTTATGACACGGCAGAGGACTTTACTATGGCACACTTATGGCACCTTCGGCTTTGATGACACGAGAGGACTATTATTATGGCACAGTTATGACACCTTGGGCTTTGTTATGACACGCAGAGGGACTTTATCATTATGGCACAAAGATGACACTTGGGCTTTGTTATGACACGGCAGAGGACTTTATCATTATGGCACAGTTATGACACCTTGGGCTTTGTTATGACACGGCAGAGGGACTATCATTATGGCACAGTTATGACACCTTGGGCTTTGTTAGACACGGCAGAGGGACTTTATCATTATGGCACAGTTATGACACCTGGGCTTTGTTATGACACGGCAGAGGACTTTATCATTATGGCACACTTATGACACCTTGGCTTTGTTATGACACAGCAGGATCTTTATCATTATGGCACACTTATGGCACCTGGCTTTGTTATGACACGGCAGAGGGACTTTATCATTATGGCACACTTATGACACCTTGGGCTTTGTTATGACACGGCAGAGGACTTTTATCATTATGGCACCTGACTTTGTTATGACACGGCAGAGGACTTTATCATTATGACACTTGGCCTGTTATAACACGAGAGGGATTTATGGCTATGACACCTTGGACTTTGTTATGACACAGAGAGGACTTACTGGCTATGACACCTTGGGCTTTGTTATGACACGGTAGGATTTTATCATTATGGCACTTGGACTTTGTTATGACACGGCAGAGGGACTTTATCATTATGGCACTCTGAACTTTGTTATGACACGGCAGAGGGATTATCATTATGGCACACTTATGACACCTTGGGCTTTGTTATGACACGGCAGAGGACTTTATCATTATGGCACACTTATGACACCTTTCGGCTTTGTTATGACACGGCAGAGGACTTTATCATTATGGCACAGTTATGACACCTTGGGCTTTGTTATGACACGGCAGAGGGACTTTATCATTATGGCACAGTTATGACACCTTGGGCTTTGTTATAGACACAGGAGGGGACTTTTATCATTATGGCACAGTTATGACACCTTGGACTTGTTATGACACGGCAGAGGGACTTTATCATTATGGCACGTGTGTGTGTGTGTGTGT
Organism: Homarus americanus; assembly: GCF_018991925.1. Taxonomy (NCBI): domain Eukaryota; kingdom Metazoa; phylum Arthropoda; class Malacostraca; order Decapoda; family Nephropidae; genus Homarus; species Homarus americanus. Next base: position 51,129 of record NW_024754269.1, on the reverse strand, counting down.
GTGGTAATTATAATGAGAGTGAGTGATTGAGTTAGAGAGTTAAGAGTGAGGGGTGAGGTGAGTTAGAGAGGAAGGAGTGAGTTAAGAGTAGGTGAGAGAGTTAGAGAGGAGGGAGGAAAGGAGCAGGAGGAGGAGTGAGTGAGTTAAGAGTAGTGACTGAGTGAGTTTGAAAGTGGAGAGGAGTAGAGAGGAGTGAGAGTGAGTTAGGTGAGTAGTGGGTGAGTGAGTTAAGAGAAAAGAGTGGGAGTTAGAGAGTGAAGGAGTTTGAGAGGAGTGAGTGAGTTAAGAGTAGTGGGTGAGGAGTTAGGAGAGTGAGGAGGAGGAGTTAAGAGTCGAGGAGTGAGCAGGAGGAGAGAGTGAGGAGCTAAGAGAAAAGGGGTGAGTGAGTTAGAGGGTGAGAGGAGGAGGAGGAATTAGTTAAGAGTAGGGGAGGAGTTAGAGAGTGAGGGAGGAGAGAGAGCGAGGAGTGAGTGAGAGGGTGAGGAAGAGAGGAAGGAGGGAGTTAGAGAGCAAGTGAGGAGTGAGTAGGGTGGTGAGTTAGAGAGAGAGGAGTGGAGTTAGGAGATGAAAGGAGGAGTGAGTTAAGAGTAGGGTGAGTGAGTAAGAGTGAGTGAGTGAGAGAGGGAGGAGTAGAGAGAGAGTGAGGAGGAGAGTTGAAAGGAGGAGGGAGTTAATAGTGGGGTGAGGAAGAGAGGGTGAGTGAGTGAGTTAAGAGGGAGGAGTGAGTGAGTTAAGAGTAGGGAGGAGTGAGTTAAGAGTAGGGGTGAGTGGAGGGATGAGTGAGTGAAAGCTAATAGTGGGTGAGGGTTAAGAGGAAGGATGAGTTAGAGAGCGAGGAGGAGTTAGGAGAGGAGTGTTAAGAGAAAGGAGTGTAGAGAGAGGTGAGTTAAGAGTAGTGGGAGTGAGTTAGAGGAGTGAGGAGTGAGTTAAGAGAAAGGGTGAGGAGAGAGAGGAGGAGTTAGAGAGGAGGGGAGTTAGAGTAGTAGGTGAGTGAGTTAGAGGTGAGAGATAGAGGAGGAGAATGAGTTAAGAGTAGTGGGTGAGAGTGAGGAGTGAGTTAGAGAGAGAGTGAAGTGAGTGAGTTAAGAGTAGTGGGGTGAGTGAGTTAGAGAGTGAGTGAGGAGTTAGAGCAAGTGAGTGAGTTAAGAGAGGAGAAAGGAGTGAGGAGGAGAGGAAGAGTAGGGTGAGTGGAGGAGTTAGAGAGTGAGGAGGTTAACAGGTGAGTGAGTTAAGAGTAGGGTGAGTGAGTGAGTTAAGAGGTAGTGGATGAGTGAGTGAGTTAAGAGTAGTGAGTGAGTGAGTTAAGGTAGTGGGTGAGTGAGTTAGAGCGAGGAGTGAGTGAGTTAATAGTGGTGAGTGAGTTAAGAGGGGTGAATGAGTTAGAGGGAGAGAGAGGAGAGAAGAGAAGGGGTGAGTGAGTTAGAGAGAGAGGGGTGAGTTAAGAGAGAGGAGTGAGGTAAGAGGGGGGAGAGAGAGGAGTTAGAGAGGAGGAGGAAGGGAGAGGGAGGAGTGAGAGTAGTGGGTGAGTGAGTTAGAGAGAGAGGGAGGAGTTAGAGAGGAGGAGCAGTGAGTAGTAGGTGGAGCAGAGAGGAGAGAGTGAGGAGTTAAGAGTGGGTGAGTGAGTTAAGAGAAGGGTGGAGAGTTAGAGAGTGAGTGAGTGAGTTAGGAGGAGTGGGAGTGAGTTAAGAGTAGTGGGTGAGTGAGTTAAAGGGTGAGGAGTTAGGAGAGTGAGGAGTGAGTTAGAGGGAGGGAGGAGTTAAGAGTAGGGTGAGTGAGTTAGAGCGAGTGAGTGAGTGAGTTAATAGTGGTGAGTGAGTGAGTAGGGTGAGGAGTTAGGAGAGTGGAGTGAGAGAGAGGAGTGAGTGAGAAGAGTAGGGCAGGAGAGAGTGAGTGAGTTAGAGTAGTGAGGAGTGAGTTAAGAGAGGGGTGGAGTGAGTTAGGGAGAGGGAAAGAGAGGGAGTGAGTTAAGAGTAGGGGTGAGGAGAGAGAGGGGAGAGGAGGGAGGAGAGTGAGTGGGGTGAGTGAGAGAGAGAGGAGTGAGTTAAGATAGTGTGAGTGAGTTAGAGTGGGGTGAGTGAGTTAAGTGAAAGAGGTGAGTGAGTATAGGGGTGAGAGAGAGAGAGTGAGAGAGGGAGTGAGTTAAGAGTAGGGGTGAGTGAGTTAGAGAGAGAGGAGGAGTTAGGAGAGTGAGTGAGTTAAGTAGGGAGTTAGAGAGAGTGAGTGAGTGGAGTTAAGAGAGTAGTGGGTGAGGAGCAGAGAGAGTGGAGGAGTGGGAGTTAAGGAGGAGGAGTGAGTTAAGAGTAGTGGGTGAGTGGAGTTAGAGAGTGAGTGAGTGGAGTTAGAGAGTGAGTGGAGTGAGTTAAGAGTAAGGGGTGGAGTGAGTGGAGGAGTGGAGTTAAGAGTAGTGGGTGAGGAGTTAGAGAGTGAGAGTGAGTGAGTTAAGAGGTGGGGTGAGTGAGTTAGAGAGTGAGTGAGTGAGTTAAGAGTAGTGGGTGAGTGGAGTTAGAGAGTGAGAGAGGAGTGAGTTAAGAGTAGTGGAGTGAGTTAGGAGAGGAGAGGAGTGAGTGAGTTAAGAGTAGTGGGAGTGAGTGAGTTAAGAGTAGTGGAGGAGTGAGTGAGTTAAGAGTATTGGAGGAGTGGAGTGAGGAGGGTGAGAGAGAGAGTGATCACACCTCCAGAATATGTGAACAACGCATTAAATGGTTCATACCACCGGTTACTTGGCTACTGTCCTGTCCTTGACTGTCCTGTCCTGCTACTGTCCTTGTTGCTGACTTTGTTACTTTCCGTGTTGCTGTCCTTGCTGCACTTGTTACTTTTCTTGTCTTATTACTTATTACTATTATACTGTTTTTGTTGTTGTTCTTGTTACTGTCCTTGTTGTTGTTCGTTACTGTCCTTGTTGCTGTCTTTGTTACTGTCCTGTTGCTGTCTTTGTTACTGTCCTTGTTCCTGTCTTTGTTACTGCCCTTGTTGCTGTCTTTGTTACTGTCCTTGTTCCTGTCTCTTTGTTACTGTCCTTGTTCCTGTCTGTTACTGTCCTGTTCCTGCCTTGTTATTCTGTCCCTTTGCTGTCTTTGTTACTGTCCTTGTTGTTGTTCTTGTTACTGTCCTTGTTCCTGCTCTTTGTAACTGTCCTGTTCCTGTCTTTTGTTACTCTCCTTGTTGTTGTTCTTGTTACTGTCCTTGTTATTGTCTTGTTACTGTCCCTTGTTGCTGTCTTTGTTACTGTCCTTGTTCTTGTATTTGTTACTGTTCTTGTTCCTGTCTTTGTTACTGTCCTTATTGCTGTCTTTGTTACTATCCTTGTTGTTGTTCTTGTTACTGTCCTTGTTCCTGTCTTTGTTACTGTCCTTGTTCCTGTCTCTTCTTGTTACTGTCCTTGTTCCTGTCTTTGTTACTGTCCTTGTTCCTGTCTTTGTTACTGTCCTTGTTGCTGTCTTTGTTACTGTCCTTGTTGCTGTCTTTGTTACTGTCCTGTTCCTGTCTTTGTTACTGTCCTTGTTCCTGTCTTTGTTATCTGTTCCTGCCCTTGTTACTGTCCTTGTTCCTGTCTTTGTTACTGTCCTTGTTCCTGTCTTGTTACTGTCCTGTTGCTGTCTTTCTTCTGTTCCTGTCTTTGTTTGTCCTGTTGCCGTCTGTACTGTCCTTGTTGCTGTCTTGTTACTGTCCTTGTTCTTTTTGTTACTGTCCTTGTTGCTGTCTTTGTTACTGTCCTTGTTCCTGTCTTTTGTTACTGTCCTTGTTCCTGTCTTTGTTACTGTCCTTGTTGCTGTCTGTTACTGTCCTTGTTCCTGTCTTGTTACTGTCCTTGTTCCTGTCTTTGTTACTGTCCTTGTTCCTGTCTTTGTTACTGTCCTGTTCCTGCCCTTGTTACTGTCCTGTTCTGTCTTTGTTATGTCCTTGTTCCTGTCTTTTGTTACTGTCCTTGTTCCTGTCTTGTTCGTCTGTTCTGTCTTTGTTACTGTCCTTGTTGCTGTCTGTTACTGTCCTTGTTCTGTCTTTGTTACTGTCCTTGTTCCTGTCTTTGTTACTGTCCTTGTTGCTGTCTTTGTTACTGTCCTGTTCCTGTCTTTGTTACCGTCCTTGTTCCTGTCTTTGTTACTGTCCTTGTTCCTGTCTTGTTACTGTCCTTGTTCCTGTCTTGTTACTGTCCTTGTTCCTGTCTTGTTACTGTCCTGTTCCTGTCTTTTGTTACTGTCCTTGTTGCTGTCTTTGTTACTGTCCTTTCCTGTCTTTGTTACTGTCCTTGTTCCTGTCTTTGTTACTGTCCTTGTTGCTGTCTTTGTTACTGTCCTGTTGCTGTCTTTGTTACTGTCCTTGTTCCTGTCTCTTGTTACTGTCCTTGTTCCTGTCTCTTGTTACTGTCCTTGTTCCTGTCTTTGTTACTGTCCTTGTTACTGTCTTTGTTACTGTCCTTGTTCCTGTCTTTGTTACTGTCCTTGTTCCTGCTCTTTGTTACTGTCCTTGTTCCTGTCTTTGTTACTGTCCTTGTTGCTGTCTTTGTTACTGTCCTGTTGCTGTCTGTTACTGTCCTTGTTGCCCTTGTTACTGTCCTTGTTACTGTCTTTGTTACTGTCCTTGTTGCTGTCTTTGTTACTGTCCTTGCCGTTCTTTGTTACTGTCCTTGTTCCTGTCTTTGTTACTGTCCTTGTTGTCTGTTACTGTCCTTGTTCTGCTGTCCTTGTTACTGTCCTGTTCCTGTCTTTGTTACTGTCCTTGTTCCTGTCTTTGTTACTGTCCTTGTTCCTGTCTTTGTTACTGTCCTTGTTCCTGTCTTTGTTACTGTCCTTGTTCCTGTCTTTGTTACTGTCCTTGTTCCTGTCTTTGTTACTGTCCTTGTTCCTGTCCTTGTTACTGTCCTTGTTCCACCTTTGTTACTGTCCTTGTTCCTGTCTTTGTTACTGTCCTGTTGCTGTCTTTGTTACTGTCCTTGTTGCTGTCTTTGTTACTGTCCTTGTTCCTGTCTTTGTTACTGTCCTTGTTCCTGCTCTTTGTTACTGTCCTTGTTGCTGTCCTTGTTACTGTCCTTGTTGCTGTCTTTGTTACTGTCCTTGTTCCTGTCTTTGTTACTGTCCTTGTTCCTGTCTTTGTTACTGTCCTTGTTCCTGTCTTTGTTACTGTCCTTGTTACTGTCCTTGTTACTGTCCTTGTTCCTGTCTTTGTTACGTCCTTGTTCCTGTCTTGTTACCGTCCTTGTTCCTGTCTTTGTTACTGTCCTTGTTGCTGTCTTTGTTACTGTCCTTGTTGCTGTCTTTGTTACTGTCCTTGTTGCTGTCTTGTTACTGTCCTGTTCCTGTCTTTGTTACTGTCCTTGTCCTGTCTTTGTTACTGTCCTTGTTCCTGTCTTTGTTACTGTCCTTGTTCCTGTTTGTTACTGTCCTTGTTCCTGTCTTTTGTTACTGTCCTTGTTGCTGTCTTTGTTACTGTCCTTGTTGCTGTCTTTGTTGCTGTCCTTGTTCCTGTCTGTGTTACTGTCCTTGTTCCTGTTACCTGTCCTGTTGCTGTCTTTGTTACTGTCCTTGTTCCTGTCTTGTTACTGTCCTGTTCCTGCTTTGTTACTGTCCTTGTTCCTGTCTTTGTTACTGTCCTTGTTCCTCTCCTTTATGTCTTGTCCTTAGCATCCAGCTGTGTTTTACCTTAATAATAATAATAATAATAATAATAATAATAATAAATATTCTTTATTATTATTACTATTATTATTGTTGCTGTTATGTTATGAATGAATGACAGCGAATGCAAAGAATGTGTGTGTGTGTGTGTGTGTGTGTGTGTGTGTGTGTGTGTGTGTGTGTGTGTGTGGTCATGATTTCAGGCACTCTATATAATAACAATGAAAGACTTAAGCACAAAAAAAACAAAACAATACCTGAACCTACTGCTAAACAAATGAAGATCTAAAGAAATCTAGCATCGCATCACGTAATAAGAATTGAGAAAAAATCAAATCAAAGCAACAGATTTTATTAAAGGTGATGTGGGGGAGGAGGAGCAATGCCTGGCAAACGTGTTGGCCCTGCAAGGTGGGAACACATCTCGTCGGAAATAGACAGAGAGTGAGTGCCAAGGTGCCTATGGGTCAACTGAGGGAACCCGCTGCTGGTACCAAGATGGCTCCCTGCCAGTTTATCTAGGGAGTCTGATAATGTTGTCGTGGTGATGTAAGGGCTTAAGATGTATGCCTGGGGAGGGTTAGGTTAATCTATCTTGTTATCACATTATAAATATTAGTGGCCTAAAACGTAAACATAACTGCATTACTAAAGTCTAAATCATGCGTCAGGCAGTGTGCATAATGAGACTTGAGAACACTATCAGTCAGAAGGTTAGGGAAGAGAGGATTGGAATGAGCAAGACATCAAACAAAACCAAACAGGTGGTAAAGTATGGCTATAAACGCGAGAGTTACTTCGACAGGAGGTGCGAGGACCATACAAGTGGTGGAAGAACCTGGACTTCACGTGGCTGAGAACGGCACGGTGACGGAGATAATCCTCGACTGCCCTTACATCCTGGAGGAGAACGACAACTCTGGTCTGACTATCAAGTGGTACCAAGTGGGTAATCCCATACCTGTGTACCAATGGATTGTTAGCAGCAGCCCCCCACAGGTAAAGAGAGAGAGAGAGAGAGAGAGAGAGAGAGAGAGAGAGAGAGAGAGAGAGAGAGAGAGAGAGAGAGAGAGAGAGAGAGAGAGAGAGAGAGAGAGAGAGAGAGAGAGAGAGAGAGAGAGAGAGAGAGAGAGAGAGAGAGAGAGAGAGAGAGAGAGAGAGAGAGAGAGAGAGAGAGAGAGAGAGAGAGAGAGAGAGAGAGAGAGAGAGAGAGAGAGAGAGAGAGAGAGAGAGAGAGAGAGAGAGAGAGAGAGAGAGAGAGAGAGAGAGAGAGAGAGAGAGAGAGAGAGAGAGAGAGAGAGAGAGAGAGAGAGAGAGAGAGAGAGAGAGAGAGAGAGAGAGAGAGAGAGAGAGAGAGAGAGAGAGAGAGAGAGAGAGAGAGAGAGAGAGAGAGAGAGAGAGAGAGAGAGAGAGAGAGAGAGAGAGAGAGAGAGAGAGAGAGAGAGAGAGAGAGAGAGAGAGAGAGAGAGAGAGAGAGAGAGAGAGAGAGAGAGAGAGAGAGAGAGAGAGAGAGAGAGAGAGAGAGAGAGAGAGAGAGAGAGAGAGAGAGAGAGAGAGAGAGAGAGAGAGAGAGAGAGAGAGAGAGAGAGAGAGAGAGAGAGAGAGAGAGAGAGAGAGAGAGAGAGAGAGAGAGAGAGAGAGAGAGAGAGAGAGAGAGAGAGAGAGAGAGCCTGTGTAATAACTAGAAGACCTTGTGTATTAATCCACCTCCATGTGTGTGTGTGTGTTGCAGGCATTGGGTATCCTAGAGGGACGGCTGGACCTGTCATACAAAGCGTCAGAGGATGAGAACCACCGCCACCGAGCTCTCAAAATCATCAACCCTTCCACAGAATTGTCCGGCCAATACCAGTGCAAAATCTCCACCTTTGACGATGAAAAAGATTACCTACAGAAACTCATCATATACAGTGAGTCACCGGTTGAGGTTTAGTTTTAAATATCACTAAAAAAATATACAGCTCTACTCAAGATCAGATTTGTAATGTTTTAGATTCCTTTACTTCCATACTCCACGACACTGAGAACTATATTAAAACCTGTACTGTAAATGGCCAGAAATTAGTCATTTTTCTTGTGTCCACTGCCTTGGTAATAGTTCATTTCTCACAAGTACTGAAGTTCTTCTCAGGTTTACAAAATGTTAAAGTCCATAACTGCATATTTCTTGTTACTGTGAACAATAGAAAGTGAGAAAAGGTGAGAGATGTGAGTGTCAAAGACCACACACACACGACCACGTGAGGTCCTTCATATAGACACCCGAGGACGAGTTACTACACCACGTGAATACCACACCACCTGTGTCATGCCAGGCCTCATATCAACACGCATACGTGAATACCTCACCACATTCAACCGGACAGTCACAAATACCACCTGGTGTCTCTATGACCATGTGAGGTCCTTCATATCAACACCCGAGGACGAGTTACTACACCAAGTGAATACCACACCACCTGGTGTCTCTATGACCACGTGAGGTCTGGGGTCTGCGAGTTTGTTGGCCAGGGCAAGTGGTACACCACCTGGTGTCTCTGTGACCTTCTGCACGTGAGGTCTCACAGGGTCTGCTGAGTTTGTTGGCCAGGCTGGAATGAGGCCATGGAAAGAATTGAAGGCCAAGGGAAGAAATAGAGAAGGTAACGTTGGAGAACCTGAAATTAAAAAGAAGATGGCGAGATTAGAGAGGCCCAGGACAAGGGAGAAAGCCAGTGTCAGCAGAAAATTCCTGTAAAGCGAGTGGGGAAAGGAAGGTGTAAGGGGAGAGGAAGACCAGGCTGATGAAAAGTACACCAAGGACACATCAACAACGACTTTATCAGCAGCTAAATGCCAACTCATCAGTCCCTTGATGAACAGATTGGACGTTAGTACAGTCAGGGACAGGGCTGACAAGGAAGGGTATAAAAACTTTGGTGTTGGTGGCTCACGGGTAAGGTGCCGGACAGGGCTTTTGTAGTAAAAACATAAATGGGGTAAGGGTGTATTTGCCAGGGAGCTGGGTGGGGATATAATTGACAAGGATGGACAATATCTTGTCTGGTAATGGGAACAATCCATTATCTGCCTCAGGTAAACTGATGATATTGGCAGTGAAAGAGCAAAGGAGCTTCTTGGTAAATTCAAAACTTGACTAGATCATATTGGACTAGGGAGGATCTGCTCATATGCAGTGTCCTGCCTAGAGGACGAGTTAGCAGTGAATTAGTTGTCAAAAGAACGGTTGGGTATCGATGATGAAATATTGACAGATATTGCTAAGTCAATATCAGTCATTCAATGACAACTGGGACACTTCTGCAGAAGGGACCTTTATGCTAGGGATAAGTTGCACCTGTCTGGGGATGGGTAGCCCAACCTGGCTGGGGCTCTAGAGACGGTTAAAAGATATCAGAGTCTTTAAACTGCTGGGGAACATATGGTATGGGGGTGGAGAATGCAGTGGGGCAGATAAACAAAGTGAAAGATTACAGAAGAAATGATGTTAGGAATGATGACAAAACTAAATTAGACGAGGAGTTTTTAAAACTAATGGCAGTAAAGGAGGACTCAAACCACGACTAACTTAAATATATACTCTGAAGACGGTAGAGAGTATGAGAAACAAAATGGATAATGTAGGGAATATGGTATGTGCAGGAAAATCCAAATAATAGCATTCACTGGAAACATGGATCAACCCTAAACTCACGTGAGTTGCAATTCAAATATGAATTGCAGGTTACAAACTGTTCCACACGATGAGCAGACTGGGAAAAGGAGGAGAATGGCAATCTATATGTTGAGATAATCATTGTGAACTAAATAAGGAAATAAAACTAGGTGGAATAGAAACCAATTTGGATAAATTAAGCGACGGTAGTAGGGAAAAAATTAATCTGGAGAAATATATAGACCTCCCAATCTTTTCATTTCAAGTCAATAGGCTTATCTGGGATGAAATGTGGGAAACCCCCACTTTACAACAAAGTCTGTATAATGGTAACACAACCTTGGCCAAATAGATTGAGACTGACCTTACAGGTGGCGAATCAGAGGAATTTCTTGGGGCGATCAGGACTGTTTCCTAAGTCAACCTTCTTGGTCCCACGGGTAATAATATACTTTCTATTTAGTTCCTTTCAGGGTAGAAGAAAGCCTCATTAGCAATGTGGGGTGGGGCGAACTTGCAAATAATGATCACAAAGAAATTAAATTTGATTAGTTTTCAAGGCAGACATGGGGAAAATTCACTGATGCCAGATTTCAGAAGGGCAAGCTTTGACGGTTTGAGGCAGCTGAAGGGTGCATGCAGCGTGAACCTGACAGATAACTACCGACGTGAGATCTGGGTGCAAAGATTCATGACAATTTAAATAATGGTTTAACCAATATGGCCAGAACATACCATACCAAAAGAAACTCAGATCAGACAAAAATGACCCTAAATGGATAAATAATTATTTAAAAGAAACATCATTGGTAAAAGGAGGCTATAGGTAGAGGATAAAATGTGAATTACCTCGGGATTATTATAGGGTATTGGTGAGAAGGTTAAAACCGAGGATAAATGAGAGAATATTAGGGGTAAGGATAGCGAGGCCGAGAATAAACCCCAGAAAGTTCTACCAAATGTATCAGCTAGAACACGAGAAGATTGGACCAATGCGGTCAGATACCCATGACTCACTGATAACGGCAGAGAAATGAGCAATAATTTGAATAAATATTTTTCAACAGTTTTTACAACAATTTAAACATGATGCAGGCACGACTCTATTCAGAGATATTAGAAAACAAATTAAGCGAGATAATGGTGACTAATGTGATGTTAGTAAGCAAATACACAAACTAAAGCCTAATAAGTCACCTGGTCCCAATAGGATATTTGCCCAGAGTATTAAGGTGCAAGGAAAACGAAATGTACCCATAGCAAAGTTGTTGCTTGTATCCTTAAGAAACTGGGTGTAGTACAGAATCCTGGAGGATGTGTGAATGTAATACCATTTTTCAAGAAAGGATTCATCACTATCCTCTAACTTCTTAATCAGTCTAACTTCAATGATAAGCAGTGCGACAATCATTTCAAACTCTATTAAAATCACTGGAAGCTTGATTGATCAATGATTTAGCATGACTTACAAGCGGACATTCATGTCAAACCTAATCTATTAACATTCTTTTTGTCAGTTTTCAGATCAGTGGCCGAAGTGGCACAATTATGATGTGGTATATCTCGACTTTATGAAGCCTTCGATGAGGTCACGAAAGACTAATAATTAGAAAGGTAGAACTACATGGCATCAAAGTAATATCCTTAAATGGATTAGGCGTGGCTGGGATTGAAACAATGAAGTGAGCATTAATAGCACTAAGTCCCATTGAGCAACATCACAAATGGGTTCCCCAGAGCTCGATACTTGAGATTACATTATTATTATTATATACACAAACAGATATCGCTTTGACAGCAACATAAACCAAATTTGCTGATGACACTAAAATAAGTGTTATTTGTCTGGCCGAGGACTCTTAAAACTTCTGGAAGATCTAAACAAATTTTTTGAATAGTCTGAAAAAATGGCAGATGAAATTCAACGTGGACAAATGTAAAGTGCTGTGCTCAGTATAGGAAGGAATGTAAACAGAAACCAGATACCAGATGAACAACGATGCCATAAAAGAAATCCATTGCAGAGAGAAATTTTAGGGTAATGATAAGTGGGAACCTTAAGCCAAGTAAACAATGTATTTTGCTCCTTCTAACAAGGCTAATAAAATGTAGGTTCATACAAAGGTGTTAATTTTAAGACTAACGAGGTCATCCTAAAACTGTATTTTGCTTTCTTGAAGATACACCTGGATTCGCGGAACCAGTTCTGGTCGCACGTGTTACAGAATGGATTCTGATCCTTGAAATAATTCAGAGGCCTTAGAACTAATCCCAGGCGTAGGAACCTTGGGTATAGAGACAGGTTAAAGCATCTTAATTTTGCACTCCACTCGAGAGACGTGGGCGAGGGCGACCTGATGAGGTGTATATACCGTGGAAGGCGGGCTAAGCTCAGGGACATTACAAAGATACTCAAACTATCCAACGAGGGAAGCGAACTCGTAACAATGGTTTTAAATTAGACAAATTAGATTGCGACGTGAAATAAGTAAGTACTGGTTTGAAACAGAATGGTGGATGAGTGGAGACAAATTTTAAACCTCCTTCGATACTTCGAACAACTGAAGCAGTTTCCTCCATTCTTATGTTCTTATGTTCTTATATCAACACCCGAGGACGAGTTACTACACCACGTGAACACCACACCACCTGATGTCTCTATGACCACGTGAGGTCCTTCATATCAACATCCGAGGACGAGTTACTACACCACGTGAACACCACACCACCTGGTGTCTCTATGACCACGTGAGGTCCTTCATATCAACACCCGAGGACGAGTTACTACACCACGTGAACACCACGCCACCTGGTGTCTCAATGACCAGCCCAGGCCCGGGCCATCAACTGTAAACTATAATAATTTGTATGTTCAATTCATGTTCCTTCTTCTTTCAGTTATGAAAGCTTTTGTTAAGCGACTCACCCACCCCATGTCTTTGTATGTAATAAGTCATTTTTGTCCAATGTATATTTTCAGCCTTCATGCTGCAGAACTTTTTGGATAAACCGTTAATAATTATCACAAGCACACACACACTAATGAGTTTTAATATTTTCTGTCGCTACAGTCAGGAACTACTGTAGCAAAGATTTACAGCTAAAATGCCATCACAATTGTGAGTTATCAGCAACAAAAGAGGTGTGGCGGCCTAGTGGACACAACACTCACCTCTCTTGCTGAGGGTTGTTAGTTTGCATCCAGGAAACTCCAGTTCACCCAACTGTGAATGGGTGTCTAACTTGACAGTGAGGAAAGTAAAAACAGTAAAGTGGAGTCCAGGTCACACTCCTGCCTTGTGTACCAAAGGCTCTTTCTATAGTACTATAATATACAGAAAAGTACTGTATCTGCACTGCCTATAGGTCCAATTTTCACTTTTCACCACCTAAGCGGCACTCCTCAGTGGTAGTTCCAGCATATAGTTTGCACTATTAAATACCTAACAAGTATGTGCACACCAGTCCTAACTTTAAGTCACAAGATATTACTAAATTATATATTAAATTATGATGTACAAGAAATAACACCAAGAGAAAAAGTTCCCTGGGTTACTGTACTGTACACTGTCTTCTTTAGTCTCAAGATCTCTGACAAAGTAAGACCAGGATGTCTTCCCACTCAATTGATAATCATATCTGCCTACAACAGTTAATATGTGACTAATATATTTTTCCTGATCCAAAATGTGTTATTCCAAGTAGAAAAACAATAGACGTTACACTTACTGAAGGTACAACTCCAAGATTCATGGAAGGTAAAAATGTGTAAGAATTCCCGTACGGTTCAGCAAAAGATTGCCAGACCCATTGTACTATTTGCCTTACAATCTTACACAATATTGCCTTGTCTTACTCTGTACTGTATGCATATTATCCATGCTAGAAATTTGTAGTTCAGCTGCCTGGTGATTGGTAGCAAGTGAGACAATGTGCCCCTTTTGACCTTAAAGATAATACAATTGTCATTCATCATTGTGTCATCTCACCTGTGGGAGTGACAAGTGACTAATTAAGCACATGTACCTGTACCTCCTCAGGTAAGCCGCAGGTGGTTGAGGTGTGGACGGAGCAGCGAGAGGACAACGTGGTGACTGTGGTGTGTGAAGTAGACCAAGTGTACCCACAACCAAACCTACACCTCTGCCAGCGCTCAGCTGACAGTGACTGGTCAGTTCATAAGCTTCAGTCACCTACAGATACAGTCTGCTTGGTGCCACATAAATACCATGATCAATATCTGCCTAACCTATAACGGCTTATCAATCACCAGAATTGAAGGATACAAGTATTCATTTTGATATTATTCACTTTCTTGAATACAATAACAGTAATATGTTTATTTTCTGCTAATATGGAAGACGTGATTGCTAGGGAAGTGATGTTGCAACAGTAGTTTGTCTCCTAATTGCTTATAAAGGAGGTCCCTGACTTACGAACGTCCTCAGGAACGGAGCCCATTCGTAACCTGGGGACCCCCTGTAGAGTTAAAAGTATAAAATGATGTACAGCTGACAGACTAAATCTATAATTCTGACATATTACAATTAATTCCATGAAGCATAAATCTGAGCGGGGTGAAGGAGGTTAACTCATGGTCCCGAGGTTCATACAACATGACGGTGGAGCGAGAGGTTCATGAAGACACCCTCGATGGTCTTACCACCTTCGAGTGTGTGGTGACCATCCCTGACACCAAGGTGGAGATGCTTGACCACACCAAATACCAGCCTAGTGAGTACGGTACCCCCTTTCTACCACACCACAACTTACACCACAGCAATACCTCCACCACACCAACACCTACACCATACCACCACAACCACCAACTGTACCACATGACCACCTACACCACACCACCACCTACACCACACTACCACCTGTGCCACACCACCATCTACACCACACCACGACCTATACCACTACTAACCTAAAACTAATGCCCTACACCACTTAGTTACCTTAATAAACTAATACCAGCACAATAAAACACAGTACTTTTTTTAATATTTCCTTTGTGAATATATCTCCTATATAATCAGTCAATATAAGAAATTAAAATGATTCCTTGCAATTAACTAAAGAAGGATAAAATATGTTCTGTAACAGCCTTAAGTGTTGCAACAGTTGTAATTATAACACCTCTAACAACCTAAAATGTAATTCAGATTGAAATGTAATCAATGGGGTCGAATGTCATACAGACTGACCTTAAATGTAATAAATCAGTTTACCATAAATATAACCCCTCTAATAATACTAATTCACCCTAATTATGGTTAACCAATTAATTACATTTAAAAGGTCTGTTCTTGTTACACTAAATATAATTATTACATTTACACTTTGAGAGTAATTACCATACATGTTAGATACAGATTACATATATAAGCGTTTCCTTTAACTAACACAGCACAGTGCTGTTACTAAAAACTTTATGTCTTCTTCTTTCACAGGACTTCAAGTACAAGACCCAGAAGAAGGTAAGAGAGACAGCATACATAAGAGATTACTATATACATTATGGGATGTAAAAAAGGAAAAAAGAACATTACTGTGGATGTCCATAGGGGGATAATTTGTCTACAAGTTTGCCGTTAAATTAAGAGGGATTTTTGCCGATATTTATGACTTCACAATTCACTGTCTCTGGTTTTGTGTGAGTGAGTGAGTGAGTGAGTGAGTGAGTGTGTGTGTGTGCGTGTGAAGAAAATGTTCATACTGCATCAATCTACCTAAAAAAATCATTGTTATGGCAACTGTGATCCCTGAACTCCACCACCCCTGAGTATTTACTTAATTTTATCCTTGTACAATACGTCCTATAGATCAAGGGTTCAAAAGTGGCATTAAACTCATATTTAGGCTTAATGACAAACTATAAATGTACCGTACACATTAGTTCCAAGAGCAGTACAGTGCTAACTCTCAATCCCTGATACGACCCACTGAAAGGGACCCCTGGATACCGTATTTAAACTCATCCGTCAATGAAATACACGGCACAGTAAATAAATCATAGTGTATTCGCTAGGAGGATTATGTACACAGCATACACTCTTAATACTCTGTGAATTAATCAATGTAATGTGTACTGTTGTTTCAGTATGTTACATCTAATAGGACTCATTATGTTAGCTTGTGTTTCATTGTTGTTTTACTTAGGTTATGTTAGGTAATACTGTATAAGATGTTAAGGCACCTGTCTGCATGAATATTATTGTGTTTTTCAGTGAAGATTGGAGGAGGGAGTGAGGTGCATTCAGCCATGACTGTCCTGGTTGGCATTGCCCTGTTGGCCGTCTGGCGGGTATAAGGTAAGTTACTCTACTGAGACTATTACATTTATTACCCACACTTTATAATTACTAGAGGAACAATTCACCCTAAAGAAAGTGGGATGTACCTTATTGCTTCCCACTACTGTATATATATATCTCTTTCTCTCTCTCTCCCTCAGGTTGTCTGGAACAAGGTTTTGACCCAGACTCAATATCAGCTTCACTGATAGCCAAAGCTGCCACTGCCTCCTGGAGAAGATATCAACATGAAGACTTCCAAGACATAAAGGATGTTTAGAGTGAATCAAGGCATCGTACCACAGCTGAGTGAAGGCAGCCTCCTGTACCATGTATTTAACCGCTGCTACAGGAGCGTACACCAACAGATAACTCCTGAAGACCTCCTGATACATCTTACCGTTTTGGACCACCTCAAACAAATCCCTCTGAAATGGTTCCGAACAAACAGGAACTCAAGTCTTGGAAAAATCAGAATGTGCTGTGTTTTAATTTTCTTGGTTCCATCTTCTCTCTAAGTTATGGTGATGATTTGTAAAATTGTGTATTATCTAGTCACTGAATTTATAGTTATAATATTGTGCCATTTATACTTTCGCTATTCCCCATGTTGTATCTCATTACGTATGTTCAAGAGGGGATTAGTGGCATGACGGATGACAGCGGATGTTTGGACAAAGAAGCACGGCTGACATTTGGACATCATTAAACCCTTGTGTACATTCACATCACCCATAGAGACATTTCATGATAGTTTACATCGTGGCTTTGTATCTTAGGAATTTATTCCTTTATAAGAAGTGTTTAATGACTGGAAGCCACTGTGATGAAGAACCCTGTTGTGTGTGTTGGGGTCGAGAGTGTGATATTATTGCCTGTTTAGTTTTTACCTTCATGGTACCTTTTTGCCCTGATATATAAAGCTTTAATATAAGTTAAAACATGTGTATAATATATATATTATACACAATATACTGTACTATGAATATTTTATAATATTCACTACACACACACACACACACATATACATACACGCACAAGATAAGTAAGAGTCATTCATACATTAGTTGTTCATAATGCTACATATGGGAAGAAGGTCACACGTTAACACAGCATCAACACACAGCCACAGGAGGAGCGTGAGCTGTTTACCACTTCCGTGTATGGCAACAAACATTCATCAGCCCATTCTCCTGTGCCTCACATTTGGAGCACTTATAAATAAACACTTGGTACCGACTCACTCGGCATGGAAGACCTAGTCTCCCCACACACCTTACTGCCTCCCCTCCACACTTCACTGCCTCCCCTCCCCTCACACACCTCACTGCCTCCCCTCCCCTCTCCCACACACCTCACTGCCACCTCTTCCCTCCCTACCACAAATACAGTACTGCAGCCACCTTATTACCTCTATGCTTACTTAAAAACAAAAACAAACACTAAAGAAGTATCAGTGAAATTTCCATTAATGTTGTGGCATTTAAAAATCTGATAAATGACTTACAGACAAACAAACCAAAATAGAAATGAACAATTCTGCAAGATGGAAACACTGTCACTGGGTTCAGCCATTGTACAGGAGAAGGTAATGTAAAATAATGGTTGGGTGACTGTAATGTTTCACTTTATTAATCAGGTTCTGCAAGGGAACTAATATTACAAAAGATATTGACTTAAATTAAGACAGTGTAAACTGATGGAATGCTGTGGCCAAGGAGACTTACACAAACACCATGGACTGTCTCTCACCATCCACCACTGAGTCCATTAACACTATCACAGCCACTTCCACCTTTTATCATTAAAGAGTGTACCAAGAGCACCAGAGAGGCGCTAGCACCACCTACCACTGTAGTAGTGGGCAGGGTGGTGGGCCTCAAGGATGAACTGGACCTATAATTCAATGCCGCCATTAACAACTTGGCCATGACACGCTGCATATCTCGGTGACGTGCCGGACATCATAATTATTAGTCTATGTTAAAACATACTACTTGTGCATTATCATTAGCAACTTCACTTTGCAATCCTGGGTTTCCATGTACATAAGGAATATATTTGAAATAAATGAGAGAATGTATCACATCCTATGCTGTGAATTACCCAAGTTCACCCTTTACAAATCTTTGATACTGTTGACAATGGTAGAACCTGGATCTGGATTCTCAGAGTCATATGTTAGAATTTATCACCTAAATGGAAATATGTGAGAGCACGCTTAGTTACAGTAAAGCATCAAGCAATTTATATTCGCTTTTGGTTGACATGTTTGCTCTATCTCCTAAGTACAACAGTAAGATATATTGTTATCATTCATGTAATATAAAACTTTAGTGTATGAAACTGAGAATCTGGAACCTTATCAACATGTGTTATGTATGCTTGTTTTTCACATACTGTTGAGAGTTTATAATAAAGAAATATACCAATGACTCAGTCTGTGCTTGTTTCTGTACCTATACTGTAATAACAGATGCGTTCACTGATATCAGTGTAAGAATTAATAAATATTAAGCCTACAAAATTTGACCAGACAAATTTAAAAATGAAAATGATAACTTCCATCTTGCTACCAACACTCTGGCACTTCAGCTGTAAGGTCAAGGTCAAAGTTCAACAGATGCTCATTAAGTGTGATTCCACCTTTACACTTGCATGACATCCACTTTGTGTTTATGTAAAAATAAAAACTCAATATACCTTTAAATTTTTTAATCTCATAGAAATATCAAAGTTGCATAATATTCAATAAACATTCAAGTCTCTTTTTGTGATATAATTAAGAACACCGTAAAATATATACTGTGGTGCTCTGCTTCAGCAATGAATTTCATATACTGTATGAACAACAATGATGCATTATTTGATGATTTTACCACAAAAACTTATTACGTTTATAAGCAATTTACTGACGTTAAGTAGGAAAACTGCAACACTGCAAATATTTAATGCAAGAAGCTGATTCTCTATAGATAATGAAGATTCAATTACCACACCTACTTACTTTATAAAGAGTTAGGTCTGGATGATTGATTTGGTCAAGTTAGGTTATCTTTGATTAAGACAGGTGAATATGAGGTGAGATTAGATTGTCTGTTTTAAGAGTCACAACCATTCATAATATTGATGAAATAACTTCACCGGAGCTCAATATCTCTACGATCAATCATCATCAGAATTAATCGTTCTACCGCATCATAATATTTTTAGTTTAGGTGAGCCAAATATTGTGCTGGAAGACTATTCAGAAGTGCCTTAAAAATGTGAAGATGATTTAATGTGATCAAGTTTCATTGTTAGTTAGATAAATGCTGAACAAAGTCACAATGAAATCTGATACTGTACCTGTATACCAATTGAATATTCTTTAAGAAGTTATTTTAATCACTGAATGTAGCCAAATGGTTGATTCAGTCATTATGAAATGTTCAAAGAATGAGATGTAATTATGTTAGTTTGCAAGTTTGATAAAAGAAAGGAAAGTGAGTCCCACAGACCTGATGACCCATTTATGGCAGTGTGGACACAGCATAATGTGCACTAAACCTACAACACACAAGGAGGCAATGTGGCCAGCACTGCATTAGACAAATTTTACTTCCCCAATGAAAAGTTAGATACCTATCCAGTGCTGGGTGGACTGGATGTGCCCTTGGGACTGGAGGTTGGTACTTTATTTTCATTACATTATATATAAAGACAAAGTACTAACATCATTATAAATAAATAAAAAATACAGATCACAGACTACTATAGTTTAACAATACTGTACTATGCTGCATAATATAAATAACCTAAGTTAGCTACAATATGCACTCCACGTTGCAAAATTCTGCATTACTGACTCCCATTATGTAAGTTGAGATTGTGTTCCCAAGGAAAAAATTTTCTGCCCCAAAATGTAACACAAGCACACACACAAATGAAAACAAACACATACAATAATTCATTCATGATGTAACATGACAAATAAATGTATACACTTGAATTTAATTCACCAAAAATAATGTTGAGTGCTGCAGGAGATGGTGAGGTGAGGTGGTGCTATCAGAGTTACTGGGAATTAACTCCTTAAAACATCAAGTTTAATGTCCAATGTAATTCCTTTATGGAATCTTTTATCACCACTGCTTTCACTTGAATTTGATGGCCTTTTACCACTCATCTTGTGTACGAGTACACAGTAACGCTGGATAGCTTAAAACATAGGTTGGATGGATATATGAGCAATAGGGGTAGGGTGTAAATGGGACTGCCCAGTATGGGACAATAGGCCCGCTGCAGTTTCCTCCATTCTTATGTTCCTATGTAACACATTCATAACTGAACACAAACTGGGGACAGAATTCAAGCTGAACAGCGCCATTGTTGTGGTGGCTGCTACCAGCTGGAGAGCAGAGCCACTAGCCAGTGATCATGCAGCTACCAGCAGAATCCACACGAAATAAAATTTATAATTTCAGTGAAATTTTTGTTTTTATATCGATATTTCTTTTCTTTTGAAAATCTTAATAAATTAACCATAATTCCATAAGGGTGACAAAAGTCCTGAAAACAACCTGGGGAAAGAATTCAAACTGAGTAGCGCCATTGTCGTGGTGCTGAGTAGGTGATCATCTTTCCAAACGTCTTGTAGCTACCATCAAGAATCCACACAAAATAATTTTTTTTTAATTTTGGTGAATTTCTTTGTTATATACATATAGCAATTTTATGTTCGAAAACTTTTAAAATTTCCCTAAATTCTGTAAGGGCGATTTTTTTGGTCGTAATATAAAAATTTGGTAAGACCGAATTTTCATAACCCAGGATTCTGCATCGCGGTGGTTGCCTGTACTACACTGAATAATATCAATAACCTAAGTTAGCTACAATATATATAAGAGAATATTGCACATCTTTTTTCTTGCACAGCTTTAAGTAACCTAATGAGATCATCGAAGAAATGACAGCTAATCAGCCATTATACGACAAGAGACAAAACCATAAGCCAAGCAGCAGACACAAGTTATTACCATCTTAATACTGTATAAGAACCTCAACAGCCTAACAGCTTAATACATCAACTACAAGTCTTATAACCTTTATCATATATAATAACTCATTACAAAATCACTGGCTGGTTAAACTAGAGTAACATTAAATATAATGATGGTTATAAATACACTGGTGTATCATTATGACTAGATGAACCCCCTGTTATAGCCAGCAGCATGTATGGAATTATTTCTGTACATCCCAGCCACAAGCTACCTATATACTGTACACCTCTCTCTTATCATTTATCTTGGGGTGTTAAAACTGCCATACTTAAATACAGATACTGTAGTAATACTTAGTAAGAACTTCTAAATACTGTACTGTAGTGTATAATAGAGGGTGGTTCACTGTATACATTAAACTGAAAACTGCATAACTATAGACTAGCCAAAACAACTATTAATGTTATTAGTATGAGGGAATAAACTTTCTATAATAACTGGAATATTGTTAATTATATTAGTATTGATCCCATTAATAACAAAATACTTATAAACAAACCGAGCTGCTGTACACTGTAATAATAGTAGTGACCTTATCAATACAAATGGATGAACTACTAGGCGAGACGACCAACTGTAAATTAGTATTATATCTTATTCATTCATTTATATTAGTATACTGTACTGACCTTATTAATAAAAGGGGGTCAATATGTTATGATAACTGAGCATTATAATTACTTGTATGTTTGTGGTTATGGGTGTTGTGAACCATTCTCTTGCTGACAGTAAGTCAACCACGACTGAGCGATGATCACGTCAAGAGGGGAGTCGACTTCCAAACTGTCGCAGTGAGGGATTTCTATGTAGCCACACCTAAATGAACAAACACAGTTGTATTATAAACTAGAGAAAGAAATTAAAAGATGAGATGAGAAATAAAGAGAAGAGAATGGCTAAAATTATACACACTTTTCCAAAACCTTAAACATCCATTAATATTAAGCTACAAAAGATCTTCAAGACTGTGTTGAAAAAAAAAAAATAAAGAATCCCTTAAAATGTTAACCAACACAATATTATCTAAGATCATAAGAGAAATGGGAATGGTGGAAAATATCAAGTGGTGATAACATTTTGAGGAAGCATAAATAAACTTTAACCCTACAACCTTTCATCTTCTTTCTATATCATTAGTTTCATTGTCCATTAAACAATCTTCATAGAATACAAAGTGAACCTTCAACAGTACTTCCACTTACTAACGATGCTTTACATAGGTTCTGTAAAACCTCTTAAAATATTAGTAGGGACGGCCTCACTAACCTTCCACCTTGCAGAAGACCTTCATGAATGAGTCTTGCTTTACATATATAAAACATTCCATTTTCATAAAGATCACCGTCCCAGTCCTGGCGCCTAGGACGTTGTCTAGCATTAAAGTTGAGAGGATATGTCGGCTCCCCTGAAAATACATAATACTGTACTGATGTTATCTCAGGTGAGTACTATACTGTATACAGTATAAATAATACTGTACACTGTATTTGAATGAAACAGAGTCCAGATGTTAAATTATAGAAAGGAAGGAGTATATCAAAATGAAACGAATGGTGTATACAGGTACTGCAAATGGTGGTCTGGTAAAATGAGTCTATCTAAATGAAATATCTGGATGTATTTAATGAAAAAGGATGTAACCCAGAACACTGCACTGGGAAATATGGTAATCTCTGCTCCGGAACCAAAGCTCTAGAAGGGAAAACACTCTTTAGAATGTGTACAAAGGTGACAACTAGTTGAATAAAGAGTGAAGAGAAAACAAATACAGCTCAGCTCCTCCCCGACTTACGACGGGGTTAGGAACCCAAATCCAGGTCGTAAGTCAAAATGGTCGTAAGTCGAAAATGCTTAAATAATACATAGAAAATCTAAAATGGGTGTCTCTTTTTCTTCTCAGCGCCACAAAACTCTCACTTTTAAGCTTGCCAGCCATTTTAAAGTAAATTACAAACAAAATTTTTGTCTGTGTACTGACGTTGGGACTCGAAAATATGTAATTTGACAAAATTTTGGTACGACTGAGGCAGGTCGTAAGTGCGGGTGGTCGTAAGTTGAGTGGGTCGTAAGTCGGGGAGGAGCTGTAGTAATGAACATTGCATGAGGTACTATAATGACCTGCTTTCATTCAATTTACTTCAGTTAATGTTGGTCATGTCCACTCACCTTCAGACCACCGTAAGAGGTGTCTCCGAGTTACTGAGAAAACACAGTCATAGCCACTTTGCATTTTATCCATTCCTTCATGGAGATACCCAGCTCGAATGAAGGGCGAAGTGCACTGCACAAGGCACACAACACTGATATCTGTAAAAAAATACTGAACAGAAGACCTGACTAAATCACACTACCAAAGGGGATGGGGAGTTCAGATTTTACAAACTACAGGATTTTCCAGATAGTGTTTCCAGGAGCATAAAATAAAACAATTTAAGTATAAATTCACTGACATAAGTTCCTGATCAGACTCATAACAAAACTACAGGACAAACACTGTACTTTTAAAGACAGTTCCCACACTGTACAGCACATGCATTACATAATAACATTGCTTTAATACTGAATTTCTGTTGGAAAACATTACTTGTATTGACTATCTTTCTCATCCAACACTGTCATCTGTATCAGAATCAATTTTTTTTTAATTTGCTCATCATACCTGGGTGGTGCTGGAGAAATTCTTGTACAGCACACAATGATGAGGCTTTATCAACAGCAGTGTACTGTGCTCTGTAGTGAACCTCGGCACCTCCGTCCTTTGCACACTCTGCAATCTTGTCATCATCTGTGCTAACCCATATGCTACTAAAACCTGCAAATGAGGAGAGAAAATGTCCAGTGTATTATGACGAAAACGTCATTGAAGAAAAGTTCTTTTAGAACTGCCTAATATATTATTTAGAAAGATAAAATTCTTAAGATTCCCACGTTGTCCAAAGTAAAAATTTACCGGAAAATGAAAACTACAGTATATCTTTCAGTATAATATGTGAATAAAATAGAAATAATGTATATATCCTTACACTTGGCTTCCTGCATAACTTCCAGACATCTCAGCAACAATGGTTTGTTATCAAGAAGAACCATGTTTTTATTTCTAATACTCTTGCTGCCACTTCTTGCCAGCACCAGCCCGGTTACACACATTTCTGAAACAATAACTTCATCTATACCTACAACTGAAACTTATATAATGCAAAATTTATGTATTTTAAGTTAATATAAAGGACTAACCCGCCGGGGATGCACAGCGCCGATAAGGCCGTATCATCTCACGTCCAGAAAATGCCTCAAATTTCACCATATCATAATAATTGTTTTCTGCTTAATATACCAGGGAAGTTAGGTTAGGTTAGGTTAGGTTAGGTTAGGTTAGGTTAGGTTAGGTTAGGTATGTTTGTTTGGTTTGCTTTGTTAGGACTGTTCTTCATACCCTCATATGTTAAGTTGCGTTTATTAAAAAATTATAAATTTTTTAACATATTTCCACAAACTACAACAGTGTTCACTATAACATAACAAAGAAAATCAGGCGTTTTTATAATTTGTTTTCAATCAATTTTGCTGGCGGGTTAGTCCTATATAATTACTGTATTTTATATTAACGTAATATTATGTAAAGGTACAATATATATGTGAATAAATCATGTTTGAGATTCATATTAGTAGATCAATACATCCCCCAGCAGCATCAGAAATATAGTATAGTAATCATTCTCAGTTCACACAGGCCAATTGAGTACTATTATTATTAATCACACATATCCTCTATGACTACACACGTTAGTTTATCATGTTAAAACAATAAACTTTCGCAGTTTCACATTATTTTTGTCGGTTGTGTTCGACATGTCACCTTCTACTTCTAGTAATATTTGTACAATTAACAGGAAGTCTTCTCTTTAAATACTGCAAGAGCCAGTTGACATTGATGGTGTTCATGGATGGTTGTTGTGGTAGTTGACATTGATGGTGTTCATGGATGGTTGTTGTGGTAGTTGACATTGATGGTGTTCATGGATGGTTGGTGTGGTAGTTGACATTGATGGTGTTCATGGATGGTTGGTGTGGTAGTTGACATTGATGGTGTTCATGGATGGTTGGTGTGGTAGTTGACATTGATGGTGTTCATGGATGGTTGGTGTGGTAGTTGACATTGATAGTGTTCATGGATGGTTGGTGTGGTAGCGGTGGTTTAAGTGGTCGCTTTAGTTACGTTTTCCTTGTTGTGGTCGGTTAAATTCCACTGTTATATTTTTTTTTGCTCTTTAAATGCACTAATGCGCACTGCTTGTACCACTAGGATATGTATCTCTTTCTTTCTTAATAATAAAATATATTAATATCACAGAGATTCAGTAGTAGCAGTTCAGAGTGGTTTAATACATACATCATCTTTACATTGTGTTTTGTATAATAGTGAGAGGATCGAATAATACCATCTCCATTACAGTATTATTTTTATTAATAAATACATATTACATACTGTACATTTTGTACATTTGTCAGGCTTATATACTATATGTGTTCATTATGATGAAAATTAATTCAATGAGTTATCAGACATGTGAGGTAGTGTGAATAACTAGCGGATGTATCTAGTCAACTTCCTCCACGGTGGGTCCTCGTTCTCTGGTGGCGTTGGCTTCTGTTGTCCCTTCACCTGGTGAAGATGACCCGTGGATCTTGGCAGCCACGGGTCTCCAGTGGTCCTCCAGTTTCTGAAGTTGGGTCTCCAGCTGTTCCTTGTTGGCCAGCTGGTTGTTGTCGAGCCAGGTGAGTGTGTGGTCGACGAGGTCGGTTACACCCTGCTTCTCCTCCTGCGTCAGTCTACTGGAGACGCCCTCCTCCCTCAGGCTGCTCTTCATACTCAGACACAACGACTCCAGGCGGTTCTTGGTCTCTACTCTCTCTCGCTGGCGACCGTCTTCCTCAGAATATTTCTCGGCTTCCTCTACCATTCTGTCAATTTCTTCCTTGCTCAGTCGACCCTTGTCGTTGGTGATGGTGATCTTGTTGGCTTTGCCTGTCGACTTGTCCACGGCCGACACGTTCAGAATACCGTTGGCGTCGATGTCAAAAGTGACCTCAATTTGGGGAACGCCTCTTGGGGCAGGAGGAATACCTGTCAGGTCAAACTTGCCCAGCAGATTATTGTCCCTGGTCATAGCTCGTTCACCCTCAAACACCTGGATGAGGACGCCCGGTTGGTTGTCTGAGTACGTGGAGAAAGTCTGCGTCTGCTTGGTGGGGATGGTAGTGTTGCGTTTAATGAGAGGAGTCATGACACCGCCGACTGTCTCGATCCCCAGGGACAAGGGCGCCACATCTAGCAGCAGCAGGTCCTTCACTTCGTCAGACTGGTTGCCACTTAGGATGGCGCCCTGGACGGCGGCACCGTAGGCCACCGCCTCATCTGGGTTGATGGATCTGTTCAGGTCTTTGCCGTTGAAGAAGTCCTGCAGGAGATTCTGCACCTTGGGGATGCGGGTGGAGCCTCCCACCAACACAATATCGTGGATGAGACTCTTATCCAGCTTGGCGTCCCTCAGAGCCTTCTCTACCGGAGTCAGAGTCTTGCGGAACAGGTCGGAACACAACTCCTCGAACCTGGCTCGGGTGATGCTGGTGTAGAAGTCAATTCCTTCAAACAGTGAGTCTATCTCCACGTTGGCTTGTGAAGACGACGACAAGGTGCGTTTGGCTCGCTCACAGGCTGTTCTCAGACGTCGTAAAGCTCGCTTGTTGCCACTAATGTCCTTCTTGAACTTCCTGTGGAACTCTTGCGTGAAGTGACTCACCAAACGGTTGTCAAAATCTTCACCACCAAGATGGGTGTCCCCCGCCGTGGACTTGACCTCAAATATGCCGTCGTCAATACTTAAGACAGACACGTCGAAGGTTCCACCACCCAGGTCAAAGATGAGAACGTTACGTTCCTGGTTGTGTGTGGCAACAGACTTTTTGTCAAGACCGTAGGCGATGGCTGCCGCTGTGGGCTCGTTGATGATGCGAACAACGTTGAGGCCAGCGATGATGCCGGCATCTTTGGTGGCTTGGCGCTGTGAGTCATTAAAGTAGGCAGGAACTGTGATGACTGCATCTCTCACCTTGTGGCCCAGATAAGCCTCTGCCGTCTCCTTCATCTTGGTCAGAACCATGGACGAGATCTCCTCTGGGTTGAAAGTTTTTCTCTCGCCCTTGAAGTTAACAGCAATCTTGGGCTTGTCATTGTCACACACCACGTCGAAGGGCCAGTGTTTCTTGTCGTTTTGTACGGTGGTGTCGCTAAACTTGCGGCCGATAAGTCGTTTAGCGTCAAAGATGGTGTTGGTTGGGTTGATGGCCGCCTGGTTCTTGGCGGCGTCGCCAATCAGTCGCTCGGTTTCGGTGAAGGCGACGTAGGAGGGGGTGGTTCGATTGCCCTGGTCGTTGGCAATAATCTCCACCTTACCGTGTTGAAACACGCCCACGCACGAGTAAGTCGTGCCCAGGTCAATACCAATTACTGTTTCAGACATTATTTCTCTCTTCTTTATATTGCACTAATAAACAGTTGTACTCAACACGTTTAGGTATTATGTTGTAGTAAGATGTGAAGCTAAACTTGTTATTCCTTGTTGTTGCCTCTGCTATCACAACTTGTGGTCTGAGGCAGAGGCAGTCAGCGGGACGCTTTATACCTAGCCGATTGCTTCCTGTTGTATCTTGGATGTTCTCCGTGTTTCTGGAGTCTTCTCCTTAGCTCTCGAGTCTTCTCCACGTTTTCTCTGGTGCGTTATTTGTTAAAGAAAATGAAAAATATGCTTAGGGTAACTATACTATATTTTACAAATCTCAATTTTTTTGCCATTTTTAATTTAACACCAAAACAAATCACGATCCCGTGTATAATTCCTTGGCGTTGGTGGTAGAATGTCAACAAAAAAGGCGTGGGCTCTCCCTCATGCCCTCGTAGGCTGACTGGGGGTACGTGACGAAGGCATTATGAAGTGTTACAGGCTAGACCTTCTGTCATACAGCTTAGACAAATGAAAGAAGTATATACACATTATTAAAGGTAACTGTATGCCTCTCATTAAAAATACATTTAAATCTTGATATAAACTCACTCAAGAATTTTGAGAATGCCTTAAACTGGCATTTTGTACATTATATACTACAGGTATTTAAACACTAATAGCATAATAGCACTCCTTAACATATATCTACTAAAATGTATCGACTTATTTATGAAGTAAATTGTTGTGTTTATGTTGTGTTGTGTCCTTGCATGTTGTTGTTGATGTGTCGTAGGCTTTATAACTACGCATACTTAATAATGAATTTAAAACAACACCTCCATGGGATGAGATATTAATACTAGACACAGCAGGCACACATCATATTATCTCACTGTTAAACTGTCAGTGAATTATAGACAACAATGAATGTTTACGTCCATCTTCCCTCACAGCTTTTTTTCTTCTTTTAGAGCCACGAATATTCAAATCAGTCTCTCTTAACACACAATTCCCTTATTTATCTCCCCTTTGATTTGGTTACCATGTGTTACAGCGGCTATCTCGGTATGTCATGTATGGATACCTTATATTGCTGCAAATTAAATGGTTTCACGATAAACTGGTATTTAATAATGTTTGTTTTATGCCCTTTAATCAAGTAGTTATTATATATAGATTCAAAACTCTCCATTATTACGCCCAGAAAAGACGTAATGAAATACTTCAACTCACATCTGATGTCTGAGGGATGAACAACAATTGGTAAACATAAACATGGTATTTGTTCAATAAAGAAGTATTATTTATATGAAACTATATTATGTATGATTAATAAACGCTGTAGATATTTGTCCGGTTGCGGTTTGGTAAGCTTTTTTAAACTAACACTACAAGAAGTTGGTAGAATTAGATGAAACATTATTAACATTATATTAAATAGATAAATGGAAACGAGAATGCACATAACCAATTAGAACTTGACCTAACCAACCTAACCTAAAGTAATCTGCCTCACTTACCAGACAAAAACTTTAAAACATACCTGACGACACTGAATGGATTCTCGTGTCCATTCATATATTTAATAGTTGATAATTAACGTTTCCACGAGGTTGTGTCAAATTCTGTCAACTCCTTCTGGTGTTAGTCTAAAAAAATTTCCTAACCGACGACCGGACAAATATCCACAGTGATAAATAAATATACAGGTGTGGGAGTCTCGGTCATTCTGGGTACAGTACTTGCCACTTGTGGGAATGTTTTGTTGCAAACGACTTATATATAGCAGGGACGGGGGGCGGAGACCCCCTTTTAGGAGGTTAGGTTACGTCAATTGCGAGGGAAACGTCACACAGAAGCTATACTCTCCTCCATACGAATGCTTGCGGATGATGCCAAGCTATTCTGGGGAAATTATGAACCAAACAGACTGCAAAAAGCTGCAGAAACATCTCTGTCAGCTCCATGAGTGGGCGAAGAAATGGCTGCTAAGATACAATATCACTTGATGCAAGAGGATGCGTTAATAAAGACCGAATGTGAAAAGGACCTGGGTGTGTATGTTGACAATGAACTGAAGCTCTCGGGCCATAGTGAAAAGAAGGTGAATCAAACAACCAAACTAATAGGTCTTATAAGAAGGTCGATCAGATATCTAGACTGTCAGGTTGTCCAATGGAGGGCCACCAGACTGGTGCCTACACTACGGCACCTCAGCTACCGGGAGAGTTTAGAACGCTTGCAACTGCCTAGCTTATACTACAGACGGGCAAGTGGCGACCTAATTGGTGTTTATAAGCGTCTCGGAGGGCACTACGTCGAAGGTCCATACTTGGAGCTGGTGAAGTCACAAGTTCAAAAAACTGTGAGGGCAAAGTTTTTCGGACTGAGAATTGTGAACAACCTGCCAGAGAGCGTTGTGATGGCACCGAGTGTGAGCTCTTTCAAGAACAGACTTGACCAATACTGAAGCAGGTTCAGGTACATTCAGGAGCCGGTGCATGCCCAGTACCAGCCAACAGTGCGTAACAGAGACGTGACCGATCGCTCAAGCGGCTAACGATCCGATCACTGGTGAAGAGGATAAAAGAAAAGTATAGCTCGAATTGTTTTTATTATGCTTTTTGTGTTTAAATACCTGTAGTATATAATGTACAAAATGCCAGTTTAAGGCATTCTCAAAATTCTTGAGTGAGTTTATATCAAGATTTAAATGTATTTTTAATGAGAGGCATACAGTTACCTTTAATAATGTGTATATACTTCTTTCATTTGTCTAAGCTGTATGACAGAAGGTCTAGCCTGTTACACTTCATAATGCCTTCGTCACGTACCCCCAGTCAGCCTACGAGGGTCTACGCCTTTTTTGTTGACATTTTACCCCCAACGCCAAAGGAATTATACACGGGATCGTGATTTGTTTTGGTGCTAAATTAAAAATTAAAAAAAAATATGGAGATTTGTAAAATATAGTATAGTTACCCTAATCATATTTTTCATTTTCTTTAACAAATAACGCACCAGAGAAAACGTGGAGAAGACTCGAGAGCTAAGGAGAAGACTCCAGAAACACGGAGAACATCCAAGATACAACAGGAAGCAATCGGCTAGGTATAAAGCGTCCCGCTGACTGCCTCTGCCTCAGACCACAAGTTGTGATAGCAGAGGCAACAACAAGGAATAACAAGTTTAGCTTCACATCTTACTACAACATAATACCTAAACGTGTTGAGTACAACTGTTTATTAGTGCAATATAAAGAAGAGAGAAATAATGTCTGAAACAGTAATTGGTATTGACCTGGGCACGACTTACTCGTGCGTGGGCGTGTTTCAACACGGTAAGGTGGAGATTATTGCCAACGACCAGGGCAATCGAACCACCCCCTCCTACGTCGCCTTCACCGAAACCGAGCGACTGATTGGCGACGCCGCCAAGAACCAGGCGGCCATCAACCCAACCAACACCATCTTTGACGCTAAACGACTTATCGGCCGCAAGTTTAGCGACACCACCGTACAAAACGACAAGAAACACTGGCCCTTCGACGTGGTGTGTGACAATGACAAGCCCAAGATTGCTGTTAACTTCAAGGGCGAGAGAAAAACTTTCAACCCAGAGGAGATCTCGTCCATGGTTCTGACCAAGATGAAGGAGACGGCAGAGGCTTATCTGGGCCTCAAGGTGAGGGATGCAGTCATCACAGTTCCTGCCTACTTTAATGACTCACAGCGCCAAGCCACCAAAGATGCCGGCATCATCGCTGGCCTCAACGTTGTTCGGATCATCAACGAGCCCACAGCGGCAGCCATCGCCTACGGTCTTGACAAAAAGTCTGTTGCCACACACAACCAGGAACGTAACGTTCTCATCTTTGACCTGGGTGGTGGAACCTTCGACGTGTCTGTCTTAAGTATTGACGACGGCATATTTGAGGTCAAGTCCACGGCGGGGGACACCCATCTTGGTGGTGAAGATTTTGACAACCGTTTGGTGAGTCACTTCACGCAAGAGTTCCACAGGAAGTTCAAGAAGGACATTAGTGGCAACAAGCGAGCTTTACGACGTCTGAGAACAGCCTGTGAGCGAGCCAAACGCACCTTGTCGTCGTCTTCACAAGCCAACGTGGAGATAGACTCACTGTTTGAAGGAATTGACTTCTACACCAGCATCACCCGAGCCAGGTTCGAGGAGTTGTGTTCCGACCTGTTCCGCAAGACTCTGACTCCGGTAGAGAAGGCTCTGAGGGACGCCAAGCTGGATAAGAGTCTCATCCATGATATTGTGTTGGTGGGAGGCTCCACCCGCATCCCCAAGGTGCAGAATCTCCTGCAGGACTTCTTCAACGGCAAAGACCTGAACAGATCCATCAACCCAGATGAGGCGGTGGCCTACGGTGCCGCCGTCCAGGGCGCCATCCTAAGTGGCAACCAGTCTGACGGAGTGAAGGACCTGCTGCTGCTGGATGTGGCGCCCTTGTCCCTGGGCATCGAGACAGCCGGCGGTGTCATGACTCCTCTCATTAAACGCAACACCACCATCCCCACCAAGCAGACGCAGACTTTCTCCACGTACTCAGACAACCAACCGGGCGTCCTCATCCAGGTGTTTGAGGGTGAACGAGCTATGACCAGGGACAATAATCTGCTGGGCAAGTTTGACCTGACAGGTATTCTTCCTGCCCCAAGAGGCGTTCCCCAAATTGAGGTCACTTTTGACATCGACGCCAACGGTATTCTGAACGTGTCGGCCGTGGACAAGTCGACAGGCAAAGCCAACAAGATCACCATCACCAACGACAAGGGTCGACTGAGCAAGGAAGAAATTGACAGAATGGTAGAGGAAGCCGAGAAATATTCTGAGGAAGACGGTCGCCAGCGAGAGAGAGTAGAGACCAAGAACCGCCTGGAGTCGTTGTGTCTGAGTATGAAGAGCAGCCTGAAGGAGGAGGGCGTCTCCAGTAGACTGACGCAGGAGGAGAAGCAGGGTGTAACCGACCTCGTCGACCACACACTCACCTGGCTCGACAACAACCAGCTGGCCAACAAGGAACAGCTGGAGACCCAACTTAAGAAACTGGAGGACCACTGGAGACCCGTGGCTGCCAAGATCCACGGGTCATCTTCACCAGGTGAAGGGACAACAGAAGCCAACGCCACCAGAGAACGAGGACCCACCGTGGAGGAAGTCGATTAGATACATCCGCTAGTTATTCACACTACCTCACATGTCTGATAACTCATTGAATTAATTTTCATCATAATGAACACATATAGTATATAAGCCTGACAAATGTACAAAATGTACAGTATGTAATATGTATTTATTAATAAAAATAATACTGTAATGGAGATGGTATTATTCGATCCTCTCACTATTATACAAAACACAATGTAAAGATGATGTATGTATTAAACCACTCTGAACTGCTACTACTGAATCTCTGTGATATTAATATATTTTATTATTAAGAAAGAAAGAGATACATATCCTAGTGGTACAAGCAGTGCGCATTAGTGCATTTAAAGAGCAATAACAAATATAACAGTGGATATAACTGCTTAACACAATTGGTCAAGGTATTGGATATTTGGACCCATATTATGGAACAGGGTGGTAATATTGACAATATTTACCTAGATTTTGCCAAGGCTTTCGACAGTGTACCCCACGAAAGGCTGAAAATCAAACTGGAAGGGTACAGAATTCAGGGAAATGTCCTAGCGTACCTGTCACAAGCGGGTTACCACAGGGCAGTGTATTGGGCCCGCTATTGTTTGTTTGTTTCATAAATGACATGCCTGACGTTGTACACTCCTCCATACAAATGTTTGCCGATGACGCCAAGTTATTTCGGGAAATCAAGAACAAAGCGGACTGTGAAGAGCTGCAGAAGGATCTCTGTGGGCTCCAAGAATGGTCGACGAAATGGCTGCTGAGATTCAATGTCCCGAAGTGTATGAGGATGCACCTGGGGCGCACCAACGGTAAGGAGGCGTATCATATGTCCCAACGGGATGAAGAAACTGCACTATTTGAGATAGAATGTGAGAAGGACCTAGGTGTGTATGTTGACAATGAGCTGAAGTTCTCGGGCCATTGCGAGAAGGTAAATAAATTATTGGGTCTTATAAGAAGGTCGTTCAGATATCTAGACGGTCCGTCCCTCATAACGATCTTCAAGAGTGAAGTGCTTCCCCATCTGGAGTACTGTCACCCTGCCTGGTCCCCGAGATATGCTTGGGACTGTCAGTTGGTTGAAAATTTTCAAAGGAGGGCCACCAGACTGGTGCCTGCACTTCGGCACCTCTGCTACCCTGAGAGATTGGAGCACCTGAACTTGCCAAGCTTTTATTACAGACGGGCAAGGGGTGACCTAATTGAGGTGTATAAGCGTCTCAAGGGGCACTATTCAGACGAGTGTCTTTACTTGGAGCTAGCGGACACTCGCCCCACAAAGGGTCACAGCTCAAGATTGAAGAAGCCGCAATCCAGAAAACTGTGAGGGCAAACTTTTTCGGAGTGAGAGTTGTGAACTCTTGGAACAATCTACCAGAAACTGTTGTGACGGCACCGTGTATGAGCTCTTTCAAGACCAGACTTGACCAACACTGGAGCAGGTTCAGGTACATTCAGGAGCCGGTGCATGCCCAGTACTTGCCAACAGTGCGTAACAGAGACGTAACCGATCACCCAAGCGACTAACGAGCCGATCCGTGGTAAAGAGGATAAAAGAAAAAAAGAATATAAAGATTCAAAACTCTCCATTATTACGCCCAGAAAAGACGTAATGAAATACTTCAACTCACATCTGATGTCTGAGGGATGAACAACAATTGGTAAACATAAACATGGTATTTGTTCAATAAAGAAGTATTATTTTTATGAAACTATATTATGTATGATTAATAAACGCTGTAGATATTTGTCCGGTTGCGGTTTGGTAAGCTTTTTTAAACTAACACTACAAGAAGTTGGTAGAATTAGATGAAACATTATTAACATTATATTAAATAGATAAATGGAAACGAGAATGCACATAACCAATTAGAACTTGACCTAACCAACCTAACCTAAAGTAATCTGCCTCACTTACCAGACAAAAAC
Organism: Homarus americanus; assembly: GCF_018991925.1. Taxonomy (NCBI): domain Eukaryota; kingdom Metazoa; phylum Arthropoda; class Malacostraca; order Decapoda; family Nephropidae; genus Homarus; species Homarus americanus. The sequence continues at coordinate 16,905 of NW_024754269.1, read as the reverse complement.
TTTAAAACATACCTGACGACACTGAATGGATTCTCGTGTCCATTTATATATTTAATAGTTGATAATTAACGTTTCCATGAGGTGGTGTCAAATTCTGTCAACACCTTCTGGTGTTAGTCGAAAAAAATTACCTAACCGACAACCGGACAAATATCCACAGTGATAAATAAATATACAGGTGTGGGAGTCTCGGTCATTCTGGGTACAGTACTTGCCACTTGTGGGAATGTTTTGTTGCAAACGACTTATAAATAGCAGGAACGGGGGACGGAGTCCCCCTTTTAGGAGGTTAGGTTACGTCAATTGCGAGGGAAACGTCACACAGAAGCTATACTCTCCTCCATACGAATGCTTGCGGATGATGCCAAACTATTCTGGGGAAATTATGAACCAAACAGACTGCAAAAAGCTGCAGAAACATCTCTGTCAGCTCCATGAGTGGGCGAAGAAATGGCTGCTAAGATACAATATCACTTGATGCAAGAGGATGCGTTAATAAAGACCGAATGTGAAAAGGACCTGGGTGTGTATGTTGACAATGAACTGAAGCTCTCGGGCCATAGTGAAAAGAAGGTGAATCAAACAACCAAACTAATAGGTCTTATAAGAAGGTCGATCAGATATCTAGACTGTCAGGTTGTCCAATGGAGGGCCACCAGACTGGTGCCTACACTACGGCACCTCAGCTACCGGGAGAGTTTAGAACGCTTGCAACTGCCTAGCTTATACTACAGACGGGCAAGTGGCGACCTAATTGGTGTTTATAAGCGTCTCGGAGGGCACTACGTCGAAGGTCCATACTTGGAGCTGGTGAAGTCACAAGTTCAAAAAACTGTGAGGGCAAAGTTTTTCGGACTGAGAATTGTGAACAACCTGCCAGAGAGCGTTGTGATGGCACCGAGTGTGAGCTCTTTCAAGAACAGACTTGACCAATACTGAAGCAGGTTCAGGTACATTCAGGAGCCGGTGCATGCCCAGTACCAGCCAACAGTGCGTAACAGAGACGTGACCGATCGCTCAAGCGGCTAACGATCCGATCACTGGTGAAGAGGATAAAAGAAAAGTATAGCTCGAATTGTTTTTATTATGTTTTTTGTGTTTAAATACCTGTAGTATATAATGTACAAAATGCCAGTTTAAGGCATTCTCAAAATTCTTGAGTGAGTTTATATCAAGATTTAAATGTATTTTTAATGAGAGGCATACAGTTACCTTTAATAATGTGTATATACTTCTTTCATTTGTCTAAGCTGTATGACAGAAGGTCTAGCCTGTTACACTTCATAATGCCTTCGTCACGTACCCCCAGTCAGCCTACGAGGGTCTACGCCTTTTTTGTTGACATTTTACCCCCAACGCCAAAGGAATTATACACGGGATCGTGATTTGTTTTGGTGCTAAATTAAAAATTACAAAAAAATATTGAGATTTGTAAAATATAGTGTAGTTACCCTAAGAATATTTATCGTTTTCATTAACAAATAACGCACCAGAGAAAACGTGGAGAAGACTCGAGAGCTAAGGAGAAGACTCCAGAAACACGGAGAACATCCAAGATACAACAGGAAGCAATCGGCTAGGTATAAAGCGTCCCGCTGACTGCCTCTGCCTCAGACCACAAGTTGTGATAGCAGAGGCAACAACAAGGAATAACAAGTTTCGCTTCACATCTTACTACAACATAATACCTAAACGTGTTGAGTACAACTGTTTATTAGTGCAATATAAAGAAGAGAGAAATAATGTCTGAAACAGTAATTGGTATTGACCTGGGCACGACTTACTCGTGCGTGGGCGTGTTTCAACACGGTAAGGTGGAGATTATTGCCAACGACCAGGGCAATCGAACCACCCCCTCCTACGTCGCCTTCACCGAAACCGAGCGACTGATTGGCGACGCCGCCAAGAACCAGGCGGCCATCAACCCAACCAACACCATCTTTGACGCTAAACGACTTATCGGCCGCAAGTTTAGCGACACCACCGTACAAAACGACAAGAAACACTGGCCCTTCGACGTGGTGTGTGACAATGACAAGCCCAAGATTGCTGTTAACTTCAAGGGCGAGAGAAAAACTTTCAACCCAGAGGAGATCTCGTCCATGGTTCTGACCAAGATGAAGGAGACGGCAGAGGCTTATCTGGGCCACAAGGTGAGAGATGCAGTCATCACAGTTCCTGCCTACTTTAATGACTCACAGCGCCAAGCCACCAAAGATGCCGGCATCATCGCTGGCCTCAACGTTGTTCGCATCATCAACGAGCCCACAGCGGCAGCCATCGCCTACGGTCTTGACAAAAAGTCTGTTGCCACACACAACCAGGAACGTAACGTTCTCATCTTTGACCTGGGTGGTGGAACCTTCGACGTGTCTGTCTTAAGTATTGACGACGGCATATTTGAGGTCAAGTCCACGGCGGGGGACACCCATCTTGGTGGTGAAGATTTTGACAACCGTTTGGTGAGTCACTTCACGCAAGAGTTCCACAGGAAGTTCAAGAAGGACATTAGTGGCAACAAGCGAGCTTTACGACGTCTGAGAACAGCCTGTGAGCGAGCCAAACGCACCTTGTCGTCGTCTTCACAAGCCAACGTGGAGATAGACTCACTGTTTGAAGGAATTGACTTCTACACCAGCATCACCCGAGCCAGGTTCGAGGAGTTGTGTTCCGACCTGTTCCGCAAGACTCTGACTCCAGTAGAGAAGGCTCTGAGGGACGCCAAGCTGGATAAGAGTCTCATCCATGATATTGTGTTGGTGGGAGGCTCCACCCGCATCCCCAAGGTGCAGAATCTCCTGCAGGACTTCTTCAACGGCAAAGACCTGAACAGATCCATCAACCCAGATGAGGCGGTGGCCTACGGTGCCGCCGTCCAGGGCGCCATCCTAAGTGGCAACCAGTCTGACGGAGTGAAGGACCTGCTGCTGCTGGATGTGGCGCCCTTGTCCCTGGGCATCGAGACAGCCGGCGGTGTCATGACTCCTCTCATTAAACGCAACACCACCATCCCCACCAAGCAGACGCAGACTTTCTCCACGTACTCAGACAACCAACCGGGCGTCCTCATCCAAGTGTTTGAGGGTGAACGAGCTATGACCAGGGACAATAATCTGCTGGGCAAGTTTGACCTGACAGGTATTCCTCCTGCCCCAAGAGGCGTTCCCCAAATTGAGGTCACTTTTGACATCGACGCCAACGGTATTCTGAACGTGTCGGCCGTGGACAAGTCGACAGGCAAAGCCAACAAGATCACCATCACCAACGACAAGGGAAGACTGAGCAAGGAAGAAATTGACAGAATGGTAGAGGAAGCCGAGAAATATTCTGAGGAAGACGGTCGCCAGCGAGAGAGAGTAGAGACCAAGAACCGCCTGGAGTCGTTGTGTCTGAGTATGAAGAGCAGCCTGAGGGAGGAGGGCGTCTCCAGTAGACTGACGCAGGAGGAGAAGCAGGGTGTAACCGACCTCGTCGACCACACACTCACCTGGCTCGACAACAACCAGCTGGCCAACAAGGAACAGCTGGAGACCCAACTTCAGAAACTGGAGGACCACTGGAGACCCGTGGCTGCCAAGATCCACGGGTCATCTTCACCAGGTGAAGGGACAACAGAAGCCAACGCCACCAGAGAACGAGGACCCACCGTGGAGGAAGTTGACTAGATACATCCGCTAGTTATTCACACTACCTCACATGTCTGATAACTCATTGAATTAATTTTCATCATAATGAACACATATAGTATATAAGCCTGACAAATGTACAAAATGTACAGTATGTAATATGTATTTATTAATAAAAATAATACTGTAATGGAGATGGTATTATTCGATCCTCTCACTATTATACAAAACACAATGTAAAGATGATGTATGTATAAAACCACTCTGAACTGCTACTACTGAATCTCTGTGATATTAATATATTTTATTATTAAGAAAGAAAAGAGATACATATCCTAGTGGTACAAGCAGTGCGCATTAGTGCATTTAAAGAGCAATAACAAATATAACAGTGGATATAACTGCTTAACACAATTGGTCAAGGTATTGGATATTTGGACCCATATTATGGAACAGGGTGGTAATATTGACAATATTTACCTAGATTTTGCCAAGGCTTTCGACAGTGTACCCCACGAAAGGCTGAAAATCAAACTGGAAGGGTACAGAATTCAGGGAAATGTCCTAGCGTACCTGTCACAAGCGGGTTACCTCAGGGCAGTGTATTGGGCCCGCTATTGTTTGTTTGTTTCATAAATGACATGCCTGACGTTGTACACTCCTCCATACAAATGTTTGCCGATGACGCCAAGTTATTTCGGGAAATCAAGAACCAAGCGGACTGTGAAGAGCTGCAGAAGGATCTCTGTGGGCTCCAAGAATGGTCGACGAAATGGCTGCTGAGATTCAATGTCCCGAAGTGTAAGAGGATGCACCTGGGGCGCACCAACGGTAAGGAGGCGTATCATATGTCCCAACGGGATGAAGAAACTGCACTATTTGAGATAGAATGTGAGAAGGACCTAGGTGTGTATGTTGACAATGAGCTGAAGTTCTCGGGCCATTGCGAGAAGGTAAATAAATTATTGGGTCTTATAAGAAGGTCGTTCAGATATCAAGACAGTCCGTCCCTCATAACGATCTTCAAGAGTGAAGTGCTTCCCCATCTGGAGTACTGTCACCCCGTCTGGTCCCCGAGATATGCTAGGGACTGTCAGTTGGTTGAAAATGTTCAAAGGAGGGCCACCAGACTGGTGCCTGCACTTCGGCACCTCAGCTACCCTGAGAGATTGGAGCGACTGAACTTGCCTAGCTTATACTACAGACGGGCAAGGGGTGACCTAATTGAGGTGTATAAGCATCTCAAGGGGCACTGCTCAGTCGAGTGTCCTTACTTGGAGCTGGCGGACGTTCGTCACACGAGGGGTCACAGCTCAAGATTGAAGAAGCCGCAAGCCCAGAAAACTGTGAGGGCAAACTTTTTCAAAGTGAGAGTTGTGAACTCTTGGAACAATTTACCAGAAAGTGTTGTGACGACACCGAGTGTGAGCTCTATCAAGACAAGATTTGACCAACACTGGAGCAGGTTCAGGTACATTCAGGAGCCGGTGTTCTCATATGAGGTTATAAGAAATAAATTGTCAATGCTAAAGGTTCATAAGAGTCCCGGCCCTAACATGGTGCATCCCAGAGTGCTAAGAGAGTTGTGCAACGAGCTTGCCGAGCCCCTGAAGATCCTGATCTGTAAACGCCTGGAAGAGTAAAAGATCCCCAGTGATTGGAAAATGGCTTATGTGAGTCCTATTTCCAAGAAGGGCGATCGTCACTCCACAAATAACAAAAGACAAGTGAGCCTGACCAGTATAGTGTAAAGTACTTGAGACCATTATAAGAGATGCCATGTTGAAACATCGACTACGAAACAACCTTATAAAGGATTGCCAACATGGTTTTTTGGTGGGACGCTCCTCTTTAATAAAATTACTCATGGTAATAGATGTCTGGACTCAAATTCTGAAACAGGGTGGCAAAATCGAGAATATATACCTAGATTTTGCCAAGGCTTTCGAGATCGTACCCCATGAAAGGTTCAGAATTAAAGTGGAAGGATATGAGATTCAGGGAAGTGTCCTAGCGTGAATTGGAGACTTCTGTATGAACGTAAGCAGTGTCTGGTGATTAATGGTACGAAATGGCCATGTGTACCTGTGACAAGAGGGATGCCACATGGCTGTGTATGGGGCCTGTTGTTGTTTGTCCGTTTCTTTAATGACATGCCAGAAGCTATACACTCCGTCATATAAATGTTTGTGAACTATGCCAAGTTATTTAGGGAAATTAAGAACCAAATAGATTAAGAAGAGCTGCAGAAAGATCTCTATGAGCTTCAAGAATGGTCAAGGAAATGGCTGCTGAGATTCAATGTCAAGAAGTGCAAAAGGATGCACCTGGGTCATACCAATAGTAAGGAGGTGTATCACATGTCCCAACAGGATGAATTGACTGCATTGAGGCCGAATCTGAAATGGACCTGGGTGTGTTTGTCGAAAATGAACCTAGGTTCTCGGACCATTGTGAGAGGGTGAGTCAGGCAACGAAACAAGTAGGTCTAATAAGAAGGTCGTTTAGATATCTGGATGGTCTTTCGCTCGTAATGATCTTCAAGTGTGAGGTGCTTCCCCGTCTGGAGTTTTGTCACCCCACCTGGTCCCAGAGGTATGCCAGGGACTGTCAATTAATTGAAACTGTCCAAAAGAGGGGCACCAGACTGGTGTCTGCTCTACAGAACCTCAGTTACACAGAGAGATTAGAGCGCCTGCAACTATGTAGCTTATACTACAGACAGGCGAGGGACGACCTAATCAATGTGTATAAACGTCTTAGGGGGCACTACTCGGTCGAATGTCCATACCTTGAGCTGGCGGATGCCCACCCCACAAGGGGTCACAACTCAAGGTTTGAAAAAGCTACAAGTCCAGAAAACTGTGAGGGCAAACTTATTCGGAGTGAGAGTTGTGAACTCTTGGAACAATCTACCAGAAACTGTTGTGACGGCACCGAGTGTGAGCTCTTTCAAGACCAGACTTGACCAACACTGGAGCAGGTTCAGGTACATTCAGGAGCCGGTGCATGCCCAGTACTTGCCAACGGTGCGTAACAGAGACGTAACCGATCACCCAAGCGGCTAACGAGCCGATCCGTGGTAAAGAGGATAAAAGAAAAAAAAGAATATAAAGATTCAAAACTCTCCATTATTACGCCCAGAAAAGACGTAATGAAATACTTCAACTCACATCTGATGTCTGAGGGATGAACAACAATTGGTAAACATAAACATGGTATTTGTTCAATAAAGAAGTATTATTTTTATGAAACTATATTATGTATGATTAATAAACGCTGTAGATATTTGTCCGGTTGTCGGTTTGGTAAGCTTTTTTAAACTAACACTACAAGAAGTTGGTAGAATTAGATGAAACATAATTAACATTACCGTATATTAAATAGATAAATGGAAACGAGAATGCACATAACCAATTAGAACTTGACCTAACCAACCTAACCTAAAGTAATCTGCCTCACTTACCAGACAAAAACTTTAAAACATACCTGACGACACTGAATGGATTCTCGTGTCCATTTATATATTTAATAGTTGATAATTAACGTTTCCATGAGATTGTCAATTTCTGTCAACTCCTTCTGGTTATTGTCTAAAAAAAAAAAAAAAGACCTAACCGACAACCGGACAAATATCCACAGTGATTGATAAATGTACAGGTGTGGGAGTCACAGTCATTCTGGGTACAGTACTTGCCACTTGTGGGAATATTTTGTTGCTCAATCTTGCAAAATAAACTCTCTGTTTGTCAAAAGCCTATATGGTATTATCCAATGATTATTTAAACATTTATAAATCAGCAATGGAGTCAGACTGCATAAATATCTTCCTGTGATGTTCCTATTGCAGGTTATCCATCAAGTGACTTGGTTAATGGACCACATCTCAATCAATAGGTTTTACAAGATTCATTTGCATTTTTAGATACCATTATGAAGTTCCCTAATGGCACTGTCTGCTTGCTGGCTCTTATCACAAGTTAGTATATACTGTACAGTACTCTACCTTCTCTAAGGCGGGTGTCTAACGCCCTGTGAAATTTAACCGAGATCTTTAGAGCCATCAACAAGACAGTGGACAAAAATATGCAGGTTGTTATAAAACTCGCTTTTTCTCCACTTTTTTTCCTGAATCATAACAGAAGAAACAATTGAGACTAAGGTAAATAAAACAGTATTTGGGTGAAGTCAATATCATGGAGACTCTGTACACCTCAGTGTGAACCAGATGATTAGATGATGTAATAATCATGTGGTGGAACGTAATGACAAATAAAGACATGTACTATATCAAACTGAACCATAATGAAGGCGGTACAAAATACTGTATAAATAATACAAATTTCTGTAAAAACTTTGATCACATCATAAAATGTCTCAAAGTATTGCTGTATTCAATTTAATTCACAGCACATCTTCTTCTTCATATAAATACTTATAAAGGACGGACGGACAGACAGACGGACGGACGGATGCGCACACGCACGCACGCACGCACGCGGCACACGCACGCGCACACACACACGCACGCACGCACGCACGCACGCACGCACGCACGCGCACGCACGCACACACACACACACACACACACACACACACACACACACACACACACACACACACACACACACACACACACACACACACACACACACACACACACACACACACACACACACACACACACACACACACACACACACACACACACACACACACACACACACACACACACACACACACACACACACACACACACACACACACACACACACACACACACACACACACACACACACACACACACTTCACTGACTGCTGTGACATTGCCATATTACTCGATGCCATACACATATCATTCACCCTAACTGCTGCTTTCCTCTCACTTCTAGAGCTTCCTTTATCTCAATTACCATGATCATATCTTTTAGTCTTCCCCTTTACCCCTGATTTAGTGTTGAGAGTGGTAAAAGCAATACTGTAGTAGCATTACATTTTAGAAGAATTTCAACCACAACGGTACATTACTTCCTACTTTTACAGTGCTTTATAGATGGCAGTGCATTCTTTAGGAAACTACACAACTTATCTGCTTCCTCTCTGCAGTTTATGACTGTGTGGCCACCTGTATGTGTGTGTTTTGACCCCCATTCCCCTCTCACACACACACACACACACACACTAGGCCTCATGACGTGTGTGGCGTTGCACTGCCCTGTGTGTTGCAGGTGGGCTGTGAGCACTGATGTAGCCATCTGGTAAGAGGAATTTTAGGGGAGAGATGTGCAACATAATGCTCTTAACAGCCATCTGGCTGTCTTCACGAGAGGGTTTTACTATTTTTTAAAGATGATATAGAGGCATGTCTACATTATGTTTCAGTAATTACTTGTACCCTGACAACAAATAACATTCATTTACTCCATGCAAATTTCATAACTTAAGAGTACTTCATAAGTTCTTTGCTAGACAGTTTTATTTTACTTTCCTGTACTGTTAATATTAATAAAAGTAACACCATAGAAGACCATAGTGTTTCCACGCTAACCTGGCCCATAAGCTACGCCCCTCATCTATAGCTACAAATAGCTGATTGGTTCCCCTGAGAGTCTTACCTCCCCCCAGACTGTGCATAATTTATAATAAATATTTAACATTTTTTAACATCCTCTCTGAAGAGTTAATGTCTTGAAATCATTTGCATTTTGACAGTCCAAATATTTAACATTATTTTAGATAATAACAAGTCTGGTTACCATTTGTGAAAACATTTTAGTTTGAATTTTTTATGAACCAATCAGCTATTAGTTTAGAAGAGGGACGTTGCCATGCTCATAATTATGAAGGCTTCCCCCACCACAATACAGTGCACATCATGAGGCCTTAGTGTGGACGGACTGTATACATCTCTTACACACACACATTGTCTTCTACTATTCTATAATTCAATTCATCACATATTGTTCCATTTATTGATACATCCATTTACAGACACCTGAAACACTCAAGAAGCTAACAGTATTTCAACAAAATTGCAGATGGTAATTTTCCCCGTTCAAAATAACAACAAAAACGCTCGCTCTAATTTACGAGAAGAGAAACGACAATACAAATAATGTATAAAAAAATCTTTTGTTTCATAGCCCAGTGTCATGTAATAATGAGAGGTACTGTACTGTACTGTACTGTACTGTACTGTAAATATCCATGACCTTTCTATGTAATTTTTAGTTGTTCTCAAATATTTTTTTGCTAGCACACTGTATTATTTGAACACCATTTTTGTATTTACACGCTACAGTACTGTATATAGAACATTTTTTTTTTTCATTAGGCAGTCACCGGGTTACGAATGTACGACTTATGAATATGATTAAACTTTAAATTTACAGTATTTTATTTACCTGATGACTAATTTTTTTATACTTTCATTTACTGTAATTTGTTAATTCTAATTTTTTTTCTCTTCAATTAAGTGATTTTAGGATTTAGGCTATGAAATAGTTGGAGTTTAATCATTGTTCAGTAAGTACAGTGTGCACAAAGCGTGTGTTTCGACTTACGTACATTTTCGACTTAAGAACATCCCCCGGAATGAAACTTGTCTGTAACCCAGGGATTGCCTGTATGCATAATTTATTGAATCAGTCAATGTTTATGTACTTGTCTTTGTTAATTCACACTGGACGAGTTATTAGTTGTTACGGATAATTCCTCCATTGTCTGTTCTAGTTTTCGCTCTATAAACTATTACTGTACAGGTAGTTCTGCTATAACGCGATAATTGTGTTCTTGTAAAATATCGTGTTATAGAAAAACGCGTAATAGAAATAACAGGGCTTATGGAGAAAATAGGGTTAGGTGCAGATTACTCGAAATCGAAAAAATTTAGTAGTTAGCCTAACACAAAGGATAGCACAGTCTAAATAAATGTTACCTTCATATCTAATAATGAAATCATACAGTAAATGTAACACTTTACTTGATGGGGGAGAAGGGTGATTTTGAGGTTGATAAAATCGAGCTTCTCTTCAAGTGTTATATCCTTTCTTTTACGATCATCACCGGGAATTCTATCACCAGAACGCTTCTTGTTGATATTCTTCTTTACTATATTCACAGTTAATACGTACCACAAAATTGGAGAAATAGTAAGCAAAAATCGCGTTATAGCAAACAAGCGTTCGCGTTATACAAATATCGTTCCTAATTCATAAATCGCGTTACAGCAAATTCGCGTTATCAAAACACGCGTTATAGCAGAACTCACTGTATAATGATTGGCTTTAAACATAATGTACATGTGCTTTAGAATTGTCTCATATATCGGCTCTAGAGATCACAGTCTGCGATAAGATACTACAATGGACGTCATTCCACCAACTGCAACTTCTCATGTTCATTAACTTTTATATTTTCATGACTACTCTCAGCCACATTACCTTGAAGCTAAGTATGGATACACCTTGAGGCAACTCTACTTGTTCTTAACTTCCTCATCACATTTATAAAATATAACTTTCTTTGGTAGTATTTTTGAAAAGAAATGCCAATTACCATCTCAGTTTGAGGTCATTCATGTCTTCTGGTCTATGAAATGAACCTTTCACTCATTATGTATCATATAAAACTAACTTTTATAAAAGAAAGTTAAATATTTTGCGGTGCATTGATATCAGACCAACAGTGGCAACAAATGTATCCTTTATCAGAGATGTATATTTTGAAAATTTTATTAATCAGAATTTTTACTTTTGTCATTTCTAAAAACATGAGTGGACAGTTGCCATTAATCTCATACTTCCAAGTTTCTCAAATAGTTCTTATATTTTAAAATTAACATAAAAAACAATGTCTATGAGTCTCTCAAAAGTAACTTGTTGTCAGGAACATCATTAAGTGAGTCATGGTAATGCAATACTAACAATATTCTGTATGGTGCTGTACACAGTTGGCATAGATTCATATGAAAAATTGGATCTCATCAAGATTAGAAACCCTAACTTGTTTCACCTGATGATTAAACACCCTGATGCTACCAGGAGGGGTTAGAATAGGTTATGTTATGGTAGGTTTGATTGAATCAAATTACATTATGTTAGACTTGGTTAGATTGGGTTAAAATTATGTTTGGTAACATTAGATTAGGATAAAATAGGTTAAGTTGTTAGGTCATTTTAGATTAGCTTAAGTTATGTTAGGTTATGTTACATTAAGCTAAGTTATGTTAGATTAGCATATGGAGTTTAATCATAAGGTAAAATAAGTTTTGTTTCTAATCTTGATGAGATCCAAAAAGCTCAGCTTTCCAAATATTCTACTCTAAACAACAGGATCCCATCAGAGTTCCCCAATAACTATAAACTATACAAACAAAGACTTGTATTCATGTGGAAGAACTCCTCTCCGAGGGTAGAATGTATGATTGATGGAATAATTATTTAGATTAGACAGTCGGGCAGTGTAAATATCGGCAAAACGGAAGAGGCGACGGGAAAAGTAGGTTGGATTATCGTGGGTTCTGAAGACGCTGCCAAAGTGGCGGTTGAACATGTCCTTTGTCTTTGTTCTGTGGGAAGGAAGATACAACACCATAAGTAATAAATTAACCTCTCTCATCTATGAGGAACTGGTCAGAATTATTATTTTTATCACAAACCATACACACACACAGACGCACACGCATGCACACAGACGCACACGCTTGCACACGCACGCGCGCACGCACACACACACACACACACACACACACACACGAGGCCTGCTGGTAGTACACATTGGGTAGTAAAGAAACATTTCTATATAATATGGACCAGACAACTTACACTTCAGCCATTACTTTAACAATATAAGTCAACATCAAATAGTTTCAAAGACAAGATAAAGAAAGAAAGACAAGATAAAGAAAGACAAGATAAAGAGAGAAAGACAAGATAAAGAGAGAAAGACAAGATAAAGAGAGAAAGACAAGATAAAGAGAGAAAGACAAGATAAAGAAAGACAAGATAAAGAGAGAAAGACAAGATAAAGAGAGAAAGACAAGATAAAGAAAGACAAGATAAAGAGAGAAAGACAAGATAAAGAAAGACAAGATAAAGAGAGAAAGACAAGATAAGAGAAAAGACAAGATAAAGAGAGAAAGACAAGATAAAGAGAGAAAGACAAGATAAAGAAAGACAAGATAAAGAGAGAAAGACAAGATAAAGAAAGACAAGATAAAGAGAGAAAGACAAGATAAAGAGAGAAGAAAGAAAAGAGAAGAAGAAAAGACAAGATAAAGAGAAAGACAAGATAAAGAAGAAAGACAAGATAAAAAAAGACAAGATAAAAGAGAAAGACAAGATAAAGAGAGAAAGATAAAGAAAGAAAGACAAGATAAAGAGAAAGACAAGATAAAGAGAAAAGACAAGATAAAAGAGAGAAAAGACAAGATAAAGAAAGACAAGATAAAAGAAAGACAGATAAAGAAAGACAAGATAAAGAGAGAAAGACAAGATAAAGAGAAAGAAGACAAGATAAAGAGAAGAAGACAAGATAAAGAAAGACAAGATAAAGAGAAAAGATAAAAGAGAAAGAAGACAAGATAAAGAGAAAGACAAGATAAAGACAAGATAAGAGAAAGACAAGATAAAGAGAGAAAGACAAGATAAAGAGAGAAAGACAAGATAAAGAAAGACAAGATAAAAGAAAGACAAGATAAAAGAGAAAGACAAGATAAAAAGAGAAGACAAGATAAGAAAGACAAGATAAAGAGAGACAAGATAAAGAAAGAAAGACAAGATGAGAGACAAGATAAAGAAGAAGACAAGATAAAGAGAAAGACAAGATAAGAGAAAGACAAGATAAAAGAGAGAAAAGACAAGATAAAGAGAAAAGACAAGATAAAGAAAGACAAGATAAAAGAGAAAGACAAGATAAAGAAAGAAAGACAAGATAAAGAGAAAAGACAGAATAAAGAGAAAGACAAGATAAAGAGAGAAAGACAAAGATAAAGAGAAAGACAAGATAAAGAGAGAAAGACAAGATAAAGAAGACAAGATAAAGAGAAAGACAAGATAAAAGAGAAAGACAAGATAAAGAAAGACAAGATAAAGAGAAAAGACAAGATAAAGAGAGAAAAGACAAGATAAAGAGAGAAAGACAAGATAAAGAGAGAAAGACAAGATAAAAAGAAAGACAAGATAAGAGAAAGACAAGATAAAGAAAGACAAGATAAAGAAGCAAGATAAAGAGAAGACAAGATAAAGAAAGACAAGATAAAAGAGAAAGACAAGATAAAGAGAAAAGACAAGATAAGAAAGACAAGATAAAGAGAAAAGACAAGATAAAGAAAGACAAGAGATAAAAAGAAAGACAAGATAAAGAGAAGAAGAAACAAGATAAGAAAAGACAAGATAAAGAGAAAAGACAAGATAAAAAGAAAGACAAGATAAAGAGAAGACAAGATAAAAAAAAGACAGATAAGAGAAAGACAAGATAAAGAAAGACAAGATAAAGAGAGAAAGACAAGATAAAGAAAGACAAGATAAAGAGAAAAGACAAGATAAAGAGAAGAAGACAAGATAAAGAGAGAAAGACAAGATAAAGAGAAAGAAGAAAAAGACAAGATAAAAGAGAAAGACAAGATAAAGAAAGACAAGATAAAGAGAAAAGACAGAAAAGAGAAGAAGATAAAGAAAAAGATAAAGAAAGACAAGATAAAGAAAAGACAAGATAAAAGAAAGACAAGATAAAAGAGAGAAAGACAAGATAAAGAGAAAGACAAGATAAGAAAGACAAGATAAAAGAGAAAGACAAGATAAAGAAAGACAGATAAAAGAGAAAGAAGACAAGATAAAAAGAGAGAAAGACAAGATAAAAAGAGACAAGATAAAGAGAGAAAGACAAGATAAAAAGAAGAAAGACAAGATAAGAAAGACAAGATAAAAAGAAAGACAAGATAAAGAAGAAAGACAAGATAAAGAGAAAGAAAGATAAAGAGACAAGATAAAGAAAGACAAGATAAAGAAGAAAGACAAGATAAAGAGAGAAAGACAAGATAAAAGAAAGACAAGATAAAAAGAGAGAAAGACAAGATAAAGAGAAAGACAAGATAAAGAGAAAGACAAGATAAAGAAAGACAAGATAAAGAAAGACAAGATAAAGAGAAAAGACAAGATAAAAGAAGACAAGATAAAGAGAGAAAGAACAAGATAAAAAGAAAGACAAGATAAAGAAAGAAGACAAGATAAAAGACAAGATAAAGAAGACAAGATAAAAAGAAAGACAAGATAAGAAAGACAAGATAAAAAGAGACAAGATAAAAGAAGAGAAAGAAGACAAGATAAGAGAACAAGATAAAAGAGAAAGACAAGATAAAGAGAGAAAGACAAGATAAAGAAAGACAAGATAAAGAGAAAAACAAGATAAAGAAAGACAAGATAAAGAGAGAAAGACAAGATAAAGAGAGAAAGACAAGATAAAGAGAGAAAGACAAGATAAGAAAGACAAGATAAGAAAGACAAGATAAAGAGAAAGACAAGATAAAGAGAAAGACAAGATAAAAGAGAAGACAAGAGAAAGAAAGACAAGATAAAGAGAAAGACAAGATAAAGAAAAGAAAGACAAGATAAAGAAAGACAAGATAAAGAGAGAAAGACAAGATAAAAGAAGACAAGATAAAAGAAAGAAAGACAAGATAAAAGAAAGACAAGATAAAGAGAGAAAGACAAGATAAAGAGAAAAGACAAGATAAAGAAAGAGAAAGACAAGATAAAGAAAGAGACAAGATAAAGAGAGAAGAACAAGATAAAGAGAGAAAGACAAGATAAGAGAGAAGAAGACAACAAGATAAAAGAGAGAAAGACAAGATAAAGAAAGACAAGATAAAAGAGAAAGACAAGATAAAGAGACAAGATAAAGAGAAAAAGACAAGAAGAAAGACAAGATAAAAGAAAGACAAGATAAAAGAGAAGAAGACAAGATAAAGAAGGAACAAGATAAAGAAAAGACAAGATAAAAGAAGAAGACAAGATAAAAGAAAAGACAAGATAAAGAGAGAAAGACAAGATAAAAGAAAGAAGACAAGATAAAGAGAAAGACAAGATAAAGAAGAAGACAAGATAAAGAAAGACAAGATAAAGAGACAAGAAAGAAAGACAAGATAAAGAGAGAAAGACAAGATAAAGAAGAAAGACAAGATAAAGAGAAAGACAAGATAAAGAGAAAGACAAGATAAAGAGAAAGACAAGATAAAGAGAGAAAGACAAGATAAAGAGAAAAGACAAGATGAGAGAAAGACAAGATAAAAGAGACAAGATAAAAAGAGAAAGACAAGATAAAAGAAAGACAAGATAAAAGAGAAGGACAAGATAAGAGAAAAGACAAGATAAAGAGAGAAGACAAGATAAAGAGAAAAAGAGATAAAGAAAGACAAGATAAGAGAACGAGATAAAGAAAGACAAGATAAAGAGAGAAAAGACAAGATAAAGAGAGAAAAGACAAGATAAAGAAGAAGACAAGATAAAGAGACAAGATAAAAGAGAAAAGACAAGATAAAAGAGAGAAAGACAAGATAAAAAGAGAGAAAGACAAGATAAAGAGAGAAAGAAAGAGAAAGACAAGATAAAAGAAAGACAAGATAAAGAGAAAGACAAGATAAAGAGAAAGACAAGATAAAGAAAGACAAGATAAAGAGAGAAAGACAAGATAAAGAGAGAAAGACAAGATAAAGAAAGACAAGATAAAGAGACAAGATAAAAGAAAGAAAGACAAGATAAAGAGAGAGACAAGACAAAGAAAGACAGATAAAGAGAGAAAGACAAGATAAAGAAAGACAAGATAAAAAGAGAAAGACAAGATAAAGAAAAGAGAAAAGATAAAAAAAAGATAAAGAAGAAAGACAAGATAAAAGAGAAAAAGACAAGATAAGAAAGAAAGACAAGATAAAAGAAAAAGACAAGATAAAAGAGAAGACAAGATAAAAAGAAAAGACAAGATAAAAAAGAGAAAGACAAGATAAAAGAAAAGACAAGATAAAGAGAGAAAAGACAAGATAAAGAGAAAGACAAGATAAAGAGAAAGACAAGATAAAGAAAAGAAAGACAAGATAAAGAAAGACAAGATAAAGAAAAGAAAAGACAAGATAAAGAAAGACAAGATAAAGAAAAGACAAGATAAAGAGAAGAAGATAAAGAAGACAAGATAAAAGAAAGAAGAAAAGACAAGATAAAAAGAGAAAGACAAGATAAAAGAAAGACAAAGAGAAAGAAAGACAAGATAAAGAGAAAGACAAGATAAA
>NW_024754268.1:0-9961 GCF_018991925.1 Homarus americanus | reverse complement strand
CTCCACTTTATCCTTCTACAGGTAGTTCCTCTACTTCAGTCGCTCCGTCAGTCTATAATACTGTGAGTGAATGTATACTTTACACCATTAACTCCTCCTGTAGTATTAGATGGAAAGATTTGAAACATGTTATAAGGATATTTACACATAGTGATCCATACGTGTAGTAGTAGTAAGGCGAGTCTTTGGTTGAAATATATAAATATACAGTATATTAACCCCGACCCGCGTCATGGCTTGTATTATGAAGCACTCGCCTCGGGGGTGTGGAGCTTTTGTAATTAACTCAATTTGTTTATTTTTTTTATGTAATGAATTATTTAATGATAATAGTTTCTTTGAACTTCTGTCATTTACATGGTGAGCTCTGATGTCCTTTATGTTCTTAGTTACTCGTAGTGGAGATACTGGAAACTTATTTACTTTATTTTTTTATTAACGATATACTAGTTGTGGGACACGTGAGAATGGTAGAGAGAAGTATATCCATCTTAATGGATCGACAGTTGTGGGTAAAGTTAAGAAAGTCTACGGTATTCGTTACCCACGTTTCACTACTAAACCTCCTCGTTTAATTCTGGTTTCTTGTACTTCCTTTCACTTCAAATATTCTTGTCTATGTGCCGCTGATTCTCAAACTGACAGACACTCACATATTAATACTTCTTTTTTATATCGTGCTGAAGTATAAAAATTCGATTGAACATAGCGAATATAACAAAAGCAAGAATTCCTTTAGTAGGTTAAATAAAAGAAGAGTTTAAATCATCTTACTCACGGTATTGAGTCTTCGTAGTCGAGGGATTGGGTCATCGTACTCAAGGGATTAGCTCATCGTACTGATTAAGTTAAACCGTAATACCAAAGGCGTCAATACATTCATTTGTTAAGTTTAAGTTATAGGCAGTGACACCATCAACGAATTGAATGATTTTAACACGACAACATTATTTTTGTCATTTTGTTGCTGGTGCCTGACAGAGTGCGCAGTACATCTGTTGCCAATGCAGATGCATCTTAAGCTAGACTAAGCAGCGACAGAGTTTCATGACACACACACTCACACAAAAAGCAGAATTCATAAATATCACGTCCTGAACCATCTCAAGAAATTGCTTACCCAGACTATAATTATTCACAAGACACACAAATAGAACTTTTCGTATACTGCGCACTTAATATCATAGGTGGGGGATGGGGTGTGTGTGGGGGGAGGAGGAGGAGGACACGGGATGGGGGGTGTGTGTGGGGTGGGTGGGGGTGGAGGAGGAAACACGCTATAAGAGATCGTATGAAGTTTAGGATTCTCCAAGATATGTCGGTAGATAACTTTAAAGACGCTTGGTGAAGACGACTCGCCAGGGAGTCAACAAGAGAGATGAGCTTGCTGCGTCTTATACGATGTTGGTAGGGTGTACTTGACGCACCCCCCCCCCCGCTAATGACGCTTGAGGCTACAGGCTTTTAAGTTTATTTGTGGTCCTTGGAGGAATTTATATGTTTAAGTGTCAGAATGTAGTAGGATTAAAAGTCAGGTCAGGAGATGAGACGCCAGAGAGAAGCTTACTGAGGCTAAGTTATATTGACGAGTGTGTTGGTCGGCACTACTGTCGATCCATTAAGATGGATATACTTCTCTCTACCATTCTCACGTGTCCCACAACTAGTATATCGTTAATAAAAAAAATAAAGTAAATAAGTTTCCAGTATCTCCACTACGAGTAACTAAGAACATAAAGGACATCAGAGCTCACCATGTAAATGACAGAAGTTCAAAGAAACTATTATCATTATATAATTCATTACATAAAAAAAATAAACAAATTGAGTTAATTACAAAAGCTCCACACCCCCGAGGCGAGTGCTTCATAATACAAGCCATGACGCGGGTCGGGGTTAATATACTGTATATTTATATATTTTAACCAAAGACTCGCCTTACTACTACTACACGTATGGATCACTATGTGTAAATATCCTTATAACATGTTTCAAATCTTTCCATCTAATACTACAGGAGGAGTTAATGGTGTAAAGTATACATTCGCTCACAGTATTATAGACTGACGGAGCGACTGAAGTAGAGGAACTACCTGTAGAAGGATAAAGTGGAGGAGGGTCGGATTGACTGATGTGAGGATGGTCTGGCTGAAAAACGTACTGATAGAGAGAGATAGAGAGAGAGCAAACACTTAACTAGAAGAAAAACAAAACCACATCAGAATCCCTTTTCTACTCCACCTCCTCCTCCCCTCCCCCCCTTCCTCTCCCTCCTCCACCTCCCTTTCCTCCCGGCACTATTTCCTCCAGTACTTCCACAGCTCTCCAGGGACAGTCACGCTATTTAAAAAAATCTGTTTTCTTTTTTTTTTTCGTCAGTCTGATACGGAAAAGAGGATTTTCTACTTCCGCGACCAATCTCAATGGCACGACTTCCTCTTTTGTTAAATGGAAAAAAAAAGATATGGATTTACCGTATAGTTCAAGAGTATCTGTCCAATTAATATTTCCATCCTATAAAGTTTTTTTCTAGATTACGTTTTGGTATTTGTTAAACGTAACCACAACTGTTTGATGACTTTTTCTAACAAATTCCGTACATAAATATATGGTTTTATTGTTGTTAGTCGTAAATAAAAACAATTTCCTTGATTTTTTTGTGGAGAGGAGGGGGGGGGAGGAGGAGTGTGGGGGGTTAATTTTAATCTTTACTGAAATTTCCACAAAAAAATCTTCCTCACTTGGGCTGAATGACGAGAAACACTACATCACCTGGCCTGGATAACGAGAAACACTACATCACCTGGCCTGGATGACGAGAAACACTACATCACCTGGCCTGGATGACGAGAAACACTACATCACCTGGCCTGGATGACGAGAAACACTACATCACCTGGCCTGGATGACGAGAAACACTACATCACCTGGCCTGGATGACGAGAAACACTACATCACCTGGCCTGGATGACGAGAAACACTACATCACCTGGCCTGGATGACGAGAAACACTACATCACCTGGCCTGGATGACGAGAAACACTACATCACCTGGCCTGGATGACGAGAAACACTACATCACCTGGCCTGGATGACGAGAAACACTACATCACCTGGCCTGGATGACGAGAAACACTACATCACCTGGCCTGGATGACGAGAAACACTACATCACCTGGCCTGGATGACGAGAAACACTACATCACCTGGCCTGGATGACGAGAAACGCTACATCACCTGGCCTGGATGACGAGAAACACTACATCACCTAGCCTGGATGACGAGAAACACTACATCACCTGGCCTGGATGACGAGAAACACTACATCACCTGGCCTGGATGACGAGAAACACTACATCACCTGCCCTGGATGACGAGAAACACTACATCACCTGGCCTGGATGACGAGAAACACTACATCACCTGGCCTGGATGACGAGAAACACTACATCACCTGGCCTGGATGACGAGAAACACTACATCACCTGGCCTGGATGACGAGAAACACTACATCACCTGGCCTGGATGACGAGAAACACTACATCACCTGGCCTGGATAACGAGAAACACTACATCACCTGGCCTGGATGACGAGAAACACTACATCACCTGGCCTGGATGACGAGAAACACTACATCACCTGGCCTGGATGACGAGAAACACTACATCACCTGGCCTGGATGACGAGAAACACTACATCACCTGGCCTGGATGACGAGAAACACTACATCACCTGGCCTGGATGACGAGAAACACTACATCACCTGGCCTGGATGACGAGAAACACTACATCACCTGGCCTGGATGACGAGAAACACTACATCACTACATCATAGTTATTTATTTTAGTTGAGTAAATTTTCTCGGGATATGAAGGATAAAAATGTGTGTGTGTGTGTGTGTGTGTGTGTGTGTGTGTGTGTGTGTGTGTGTGTGTGTGTGTTATAATCTTAAAGCGTTCACGTACAGTATATGTAAAAGCTTGTAAACCCGGACCATTACGCTCACCATCACCATTAAAACTCACCATCACCTCTTCTCTTATATCTCACCATCATTCCTTTTAGCTATCTTTTTTATCATTACTTCTTCATTCATACTTCAGTGGTGCACCAGTAACCCTTCACCAGTGAATAGTTCCTCCAGTCACCTCACCATCATTTCACCATAATATCACCATTCTCATCGTTACCTCACTGTGGCCTTCCCAAGAACTTCACCATCTCTTTTACTATCACCATCACCTCACCATTACTTCACCATAACACCAGGGTCCGTTGCTACCCACACGATGACGTCACCATCTGCAACGAGGACAATTTTTCTACTCCATGTCCGGTGCTTCTGGCTCGTGTGAGTAACCATAGTGTAGGTGTAGACAGCGGTGGTGAGAGTGCACTTGGTAGGCCTCTCCATTGTGGGTGAGAGACACTCATAATATTTAAAGTGTTTACCATGGAAGCTGTGACCCACGGTGGTACCTAGTTCGCCAGGCCACCGCCAGGGGGACATTGATCAACATTCCAGAAGTTGTATTTATGTTACATGTGGTATTTTTGCAGTTTTTCTTCAATAATTGATTTATTTTCGGGGATCTTAACGTGATTTTAAACTCAAATAGCAGAGTTACCGTGGCGCTGTTGTTTATAACTGTTTGGTATTCTTTTGTATGTGTTTTGGTACAGGTTCTTGCAAAATGTCTTCATGATTCACGACACTCACACACACGACAGTCAAACACGCACACACAAGTGTATCTTGAGTTAGTAGCCAAGATTGGCTGTAAAAGGGCCACACACAGCTTCAATACAATTGTAACTCTGCTATTGGAGTATAAATTCATACAAATCCTGAGAAAAACTACGAAAATATATGAATTATTAAAGAAAAACAACAAAACCACCTTCACAAAAGCCGACAGTAGACCCCTGGCGGTGGCCTGACGAACTACGTCTAGCACCGCCGGGACCAGTTCGAGGCTGGGCCCAGCCAGTTGCTTTTTTTTTTAATGGGAATTAGCCCACCCGGGCACAGATCAAACGACCCACAACGGGGCCTGGGGGGGAGGGGGGGTGCGAAAAAGGAACAGAAATAAATTTAAAATATAGAAGAAAAAGGTTATACTGTGTTAATGTACACCAGGAGGAGGGTTTCTGTTTACTGGGGTTGGCGTCTCTTGGTGCCGCAGTAGGTGATTGGTGCTTTGGTAGAGTTAGTTTGTCTAACTGTCTCTGTCCGTCTGTCTCTCAGTCTCTGTCTGTCTTTGTATCTCTGTTTGTCTGTCCGTCAGTCTGTCTCTGTCTGCCAGTCTATTTTTACAATGTCTGTCACTGTCTGTCTGTGTCTGTGTTTGTCTCGTTCTGTCTATCTGTCTGTCTCAGCCTCTCTGTCTTTCCACTGTGTCGGTCTCTGGCTGTCTGTTCTGTCTCTCTGTCTTTCTGTCTGTCTGTTTTTTGTTGAAAGGAGTTGTTGAGTTAGGTTGTTTTTATTGAGAGGGTTGTCGCTGAGGTTGGGTATGGAGAATTGTAAGTATTTCTGTGCGGCTTTGTCTGGGGGGGGGGGGGGTGTTGCTGTGTTTGGAGGTTGGTTGGTATTTTATTTTATTGTATTTATTTATTATTTTATTTTATTTTTTATTTTTTTATTTATTAATTTATTTATTTATTTTTATTTTGTTAATTATTTATTTATTTTTTGTTGGGGGGCGGGGGGGGGCGGTGGTCGGGTATGTTGATTTATAGGATAGGATTCCTTAGGGAGGATTTGTAGACAGACAGACAAACAGAGACAGTTAGAAAAACAGACAGACGGACGGACACAGACAGACAGACATTAAACAGACAGACACACAGAAACAGACAGAAACCGTCAGACAAACGGACAAACACACCGAAAGACACAGACAGAAAAAGACATACAGACAGACAAACAGACGAGCGGAGACAGACAGACAGTCAGAGGCAGACAGGGAGAGACAGACAATCTTGGCTAATAACTCAAGATAAAGAAGGAATCGCCGTAAATAAGAAGGTCCGGCGCTCTTCTCAGGCTCGACCGCTGTCACCCAAACTGAAACAGACAACTGTCCCTTGACTCACCACGTAACCATAACGTATCTGATTGAGTTGTTAAGCAACAGGAACACTTTGGTAAAAGAAGAAATAATAACAACTTGTAGGAATCTCTCTGTCTGTCTGTTGGTCTCTGTCATGTCTGTCTGTGTCTCTGCCTGTGTGTCTCAGTCTCTGTCTGTGTGTCTCTGTGTCCGTTTCTTTCTGTCTGCCTGTCTGTCTGTTTGTCGCAGACACAAGCAGACAACTGACAGACAGACAGACGGAGAAATAGAGGGACAGACAGAAACAGAGACGGCGACATAGACTAACATATAGACGAAAGAGACAGACAGACAGAAAAACAGAGGCAGAAAATCAGAAAGACAGACAGAGATCGATATTGTGAGACAGACTGGCAGAAACAGTCAGACACAGAGACACAGATAGATGGGGATGGGGGGATTCCACACCCTTCCCAGTCGGTGGGTCCTGATACCTTCCGTTGCCAACTACCGGATGGTGCCATTCTCCACCTCCCAGGATGGGTGTGGATGGGGGATGGGGGGATTCCACACCCTTCCCAGTCGGTGGGTCCTGATACCTTCCGTTGCCAACTACCGGATGGTGCCATTCTCCACCTCCCAGGATGGGTGTGGATGGGGGATGGGGGGATTCCACACCCTTCCCAGTCGGTGGGTCCTGATACCTTCCGTTGCCAACTACCGGATGGTGCCATTCTCCACCTCCCAGGATGGGTGTGGATGGGGGATGGGGGGATTCCACACCCTTCCCAGTCGGTGGGTCCTGATACCTTCCGTTGCCAACTACCGGATGGTGCCATTCTCCACCTCCCAGGATGGGTGTGGATGGGGGGATTCCACACCCTTCCCAGTCGGAGGGTGTTGATACCTTCCGTTGCCAACTACCGGATGGTGCCATTCTCCACCTCCCAGGATGGGTGTGGATGGGGATGGGGATCTCCCACACCCTTCCCAGTCGGTGGGTCCTGATACCTTCCGTTGCCAACTACCGGATGGTACCATTCTCCACCTCCCAGGATGGGTGTGGATGGGGGATGGGGGGATTCCACACCCTTCCCAGTCGGTGGATCCTGATACCTTACGTTGCCAACTACCGGATGGTACCATTCTCCACCTCCCAGGATGGGTGTGGATGGGGGGATTCCACACCCTTCCCAGTCGGTGGGTCCTGATACCTTCCGTTGCCAACTACCGGATGGTGCCATTCTCCACCTCCCAGGATGGGTGTGGATGGGGGGATTCTACACCCTTCCCAGTCGGTGGGTCCTGATACCTTCCGTTGCCAACTACAAGATGGTGCCATTCTCCACCTCCCAGGATGGGTGTGGATGGGGGGATTCCACACCCTTCCCAGTCGGAGGGTCCTGATACCTTCCGTTGCCAACTACAAGATGGTGCCATTCTCCACCTCCCAGGATGGGTGTGGATGGGGGGATTCCACACCCTTCCCAGTCGGAGGGTCCTGATACCTTCAGTTGCCAACTACCGGATGGTGCCATTCTCCACCTCCCAGGATGGGTGTGGATGGGGGATGGGGGGATTCCACACCCTTACCAGTCGGTGGGTCCTGATACCTTCCGTTGCCAACTACCGGATGGTGCCATTCTCCACCTCCCAGGATGGGTGTGGATGGGGGGATTCCACACCCTTCCCAGTCGGTGGGTCCTGATACCTTCCGTTGCCAACTACAAGATGGTGCCCACCTCCCAGGATGGGGTGGATGGGGATTCTGCACCCTTCCCAGTCGGAGGGTCCCCGATACCTTCCGTTGCCAACTACCGGATGGTGCCATTCTTCACCTCCCAGGATACGGGGTGTGGATGGGGATGGGGATTCTGTCTCTTCCCAGTCGGAGGGTCCTGATGCCTTCCGTTGCCAACTACCGGATGGTGCCATTCTCCACCTCCCAGGATGGGTGTGGATGGGGGATGGGGGATTCCACACCCTTCCCAGTCGGTGGGTCCTGATACCTTCCGTTGCCAACTACCGGATGGTGCCATTCTCCACCTCCCAGGATGGGTGTGGATGGGGGATGGGGGGATTCCACACCCTTCCCAGTCGGTGGGTCCTGATACCTTCCGTTGCCAACTACCGGATGGTGCCATTCTTCACCTCCCAGGATGGGTGTGGAATGGGGGATGGGGGGATTCCACACCCTTCCCAGTCGGTGGGTCCTGATACCTTCCGTTGCCAACTACCGGATGGTACCATTCTCCACCTCCCAGGTTGGGTGTGGATGGGGGATGGGGGGATTCCACACCCTTCCCAGTCGGAGGGTCCTGATACCTTCCGTTGCCAACTACCGGATGGTGCCATTCTCCACCTCCCAGGATGGGTGTGGATGGGGGATGGGGGGATTCCACACCGTTCCCAGTCGGTGGGTCCTGATACCTTCCGTTGCGAACTACCGGATGGTGCCATTCTCCACCTCCCAGGATGGGTGTGGATGGGGGGATTCCACACACTTCCCAGTCGGTGGGTCCTGATGCCTTCCGTTGCCAACTACCGGATGGTGCCATTCTCCACCTCCCAGGATGGGTGTGGATGGGGGATGGGGGATTCCACACCCTTCCCAGTCGGTGGGTCCTGATGCCTTCCGTTGCCAACTACCGGATGGTGCCATTCTCCACCTCCCAGGATGGGTGTGGATGGGGGATGGGGGATTCCACACCCTTCCCAGTCGGTGGGTCCTGATACCTGGGTTGCGAACTACCGGATGCAGCCATTCTCACCCTTCCATAAATTCCATACCACACCCCCACCACACCACCATACCCCACACCACACCACCCACTAAGCACCAATCTCTACACACACACTTCCCAGTCGGTGGGTCCTGATACCTTACCGTACACCACCCTACACCACCATACCCCATACTACACCACCCACTGCACCCTCACTACACCACCATACCCCACACTACACCACCCACTACACCACCCTACACACACACTTCCCAGTCGGTGGGTCCTGATACCTTACCGTACACCACCCTACACCACCATACCCCATACTACACCACCCACTACACCCTCACTACACCACCATACCCCACAGTACACCACCCACTACACCACCCTACACACACACTTCCCAGTCGGTGGATCCTGATACCTTCTGTCGGCGCCTGACGGATTGTACCATTCTCCACTTCCTGAGAAGGATGTGGTTATAGTCGGGATGTCCTACACCCCCTACCCAACACTACCCAACACTACCCTATTTTATGACGTATTATTTGTGCTGTCTCAATTCTGATGTTGTTGACAAATGACCAGGAATTACAGTAATTATAAATGTTCTAATTATTATTCTCAATTATATTAATCATTTAAGTTAAAAAAAACACCAAAAGAATCGAACGACCCACCGCAACGCAACGAACCCAACGACCCACCGCAACGCAACGAACCCAACGACCCACCGCAACGCAACGAACCCAACGACCCAACGCAACGAACCCAACGACCCAACGCAACGCAACGAACCCAACGACCCAACGCAACGCAACGAACCCAACGACCCAACGACCCACCGCAACGAACCCAACGACCCACCGCAACGAACGAACCCAACGAATTCACCGCAACGAACCTAACGACCCACCGCAACGAAACGACCCACCGCACGCAACGAACCCAACGACCCAACGCAATGAACCCAACGACCCACCGCAACGCAACGAACCCAACGACCCAACGCAACGAACCCAACGACCCACTGCAACGCAACGAACCCAACGACCCAACGCAACGAACCCAACGACCCACCGCAAAATAAACGACCCAATTACACTTTTTCTTTTTTTACCACACTACCCCCTACACTACACTTTTTTTTCTTTTTTACTACACCACCCTACAC
>NW_024754267.1:0-14517 GCF_018991925.1 Homarus americanus | reverse complement strand
TCAGATTTGCCCCCGAGGGGGATAGTTTATTGGGCACCCCCTTACATCCTGTGCAAGGTGAAGCGCAGAAGCATTTACAGCGCCCATCTGGGAAGTATGCAAAGTTCATACTTGCCTTTATGACTCGTGCATTAAGGGGGTAAAAGCCTGAAGGGTCATAGGTTTTGTCAAGTTACATTAAGTGAGAGAATGATGAGTGCGTGGGGGGAAAGTTCCCGGTACATTTCATCTGTTTATGGCAAAGCGTGGCAGGTCCCTAATAATGTCAAGTGCCAGGCCTGTCACTAGGAGGAGGGATATCTGGTCAGGGAGGGAAGAGGTGTTGGTAACAGCTAGGGACCTGTAGGAGGTGGTCATAGGGCAAGTGAGGATGTAGTGAGAGAGGGTGTGAGAGTCGGGTTGGCCGCAAAGTTTACAAACAGTGCGGCCAGGCTCAGGGTTGCCAATGTACTCCCATAGGTACCTGTACCCTAGGTGCAGTCTCATGTACATAATCTGTTGAGATCGAGTCAGGGATTGATACTCTTTGTAGTGGCGGTTGTCGTCACCGGTTACAGCGTCATAGTGGCATAGTGTGACGCTACCCCGTTGCTTCAGGTGTGTCCAATTTTCATCGAATGCCTCTCGTTGTGTGGCGTGTATGCGAGATTTGAGATGACTCAAGGAGAGGGCGAGGGCGGCTTCAATATCTTCTTCTTGTGTAGCTTCTTTGGCAAGCCGACCTACAGTGTCACAGGCAGTTATTCCTATAAGTGACGGGATCTAAATAAACTTGACACGGATGTCATCAGTTTGTTCTAGCCCGGCGACGGCGGCTAGGGTGTGTTGGGCGGCAGGGGAGGAGGGGGAGGCTAATTTGAGCCTCTCTAGCGCCGAAGTGCTGTCACTGATTATAAGGAGGTTCCAGCGTTCAGTGCGAGCATACAGAAGGTCGCCACCTCATGAATGCCCGCGAGGATGGCTATGCTTTCAGCATCAGTGGAGGAGGCCCAGTCGTGGACCCTGATTTTCCTGCAGGCCTGGCGCTCAGGAATCCACACAGCTGCCCCAGCGCTGCCCAGCGTGGTAACAGACCCATCACAGTAGACGAGGATAGGAGGGTGGGAGGTCTTAAGAGAGGAGGCGACATCATTAATCTGCTCAAGGCAGTTAAGTTTGAGCATATACCGCAGTTGGGTGGATTTACGACCATGGAAGGTGTGGACGACAACATCAACACTCGGGGAAGTCAACGGCGGTAGAGGCGAATGAAAAGTGATTGATAGATTTGTAAACAAAGGGGCACAGCAGTAGGTGTTAACATCTTCGAATTTAAAAATTTTCAATATAGCTAATTTTTTATTTGTGTGATCTGTTTTTTTTTTCAAGTAGGTCATTGTCCGTACAACTCTCTTTTGTGCAGTAACCAGAGATTATGTTTTTGAAGAGCTAGAGGCCCCGCCCCCCCATACTGTGTGACAGTGTATCAGGTGTTGGTAAACAAGATCATGATAGATTTCTTTCATTGCTGTGACAGTGAGTGACTGTTGAGTGTGATACAGACTATTAAAAAAAACCCAACTTCTTTCAATATTATGAGTTACTAGGCATCAATTAGAGAGTTTGAAAATCTTTCATTCACAAGTAATTGTCAAAATATAAATCATATAAAAGTAGCGTAGAAAAAAAATTCTTTGCTGACCTTAAGCATAAATCAAGTACTATTTATTAACAGAGACCTTGTTAAGCTGTAAAAATACGCCGTTGTACCTTATATTTCTTATGTAATCCCTTATGAATTGTGTAAGGGGGATAGCGCGAACGCAGTCCCCCGCTAACAAAAATTGCACACTCGAGTTAACCACATTTGGGTTAATCGCAAGGGTCAGCATCACCGGAGTGCAATGGTGAGCCTCGCCCTGGGAAAACCGCCTTCGTGATCACGGTATCTCCTGTGCCAGGTAAGTATGCCCTGAATTGTTCATCCTAAACCCTAACCTAACTTGACTGACTATCATTGTGCTGAACCATCTCTCTTTTGTTATTGATTTAAATTTATAAACCAATTATATGATAACTTTTTATATAATTCGTAATATGCTAAAATAAAAATTGTCACATTAAAAGTGAGAGGCATATGATGGAAATAAACAAGTTTGGCTTTATAAACTATTCATTTCCATCAAAACACAAACATATGGGGTTAGAAAATTTTAACTATTGATAATTTTTTCGCGTTTTTCTTGTGTCTAATTCAATATGATTTCCCATTAGATCCAAAATAAAGTAATTAATAGTATCTCAACCATCAACTTTAGATTGATTTGCCAGGATAAGTTTGTATAGAGGTAAGCCAAGTTTTCTTCTGTAGCAAATTGATCCTAAATTTCTTCCTCTCACAATTAAGTCGTTTGGGATATTGCTTATGTACTTTATCTATTAATTATGAGGAACTTGCTATCCAGTGAGGGCTATCCCTCCTAATATAAAACTGAACATTGTGGAAATACTTTATTTGGCATAGTAATGAGATCAATATAGCCCAGAATCATTTTATTGGAAAATTGACTAATAACCAAACTAGAAATTGATACAATTCCAAATTTTCTACAATTATATGCAATAAATATTTATACTTGTGTAAGCATTTTACAAATACTTCAGGAACTACTTCTCTGGGCGGAGCTTCATTTTTTCATGAAGGTTGGCATACACGGTTCATAAAGTAATTGTCTCAATCATTTAGGCACTATCATTTTTAGTGCAATTTATACTTTTCATAATGCAACGGAAATTAGTTTTCCAGCTTCTATGTAAAAAATAAAATAACAAAAACAGCGGGTGTATTGTTGGTATCATAGTTAAAAAACATTGGCAACCGGCGTATCTCTTCATGGGGAAAGTACAGTGTAGGGTATGCGTCCTTCAGTCTGTCCCTCAAACATGCCAGTTTCTTCCTTCACTAACACTGGTCAATAATGTTCATAAAGAAAAAAGAAAGAAAGAATGAAAGAAAGAAATAACGAACAAAAGTGATTTTTTTTTTAAGATTAAGGAAAACTAAAAATTGTAAATGGTAATATAACAATGAAGTGTAAAGAATAGTATAATAATTGGTAATATAATTACGGTTTTTGTTATTATAGATTACTAGTGTTGATGCATAAGGAGTTTGACTGTTTATTTGCAAACAGAACTCGAGATAAATTCTTGTTGCGACAATTTAAAACTAAAGTAAGGTTATTGTGTAATGTGCATTGCTTTGATTGCAACACAGCAATCGTCATCGCTTCAAGGCCTTTTGGCTAAGATCAAAGTGTAGTATCTGTTCTTATCAGCTTAATGGAGAGTACATAATCAGTGTTCTTTTTTACATAGAAGGAAGAGCACAGATTTGGACTTTCTTGGGGTGAAAGTAACAGAGTTACTCCTTTGTTGTTTTAGGTGGCGAGCAGGGAACCCAGTATTTCACCATTGCTGTGGTTATTACTAATACCATGCAGTGAGAGGAAACATACCGGGGGGGCCTGCAAAGCCCCAAACCTGGTCCCACGGGACCCCACGTGGGTGCTTCTCACACGTGGCTATTCCCTCCTCTCTGTACTTCCTTACTTCGTACTGGCTGAGGGACCTGCACTCATAGAAGTGTATTCGTCCCAAAGTCCCTCCCCGGTAAACCATCACCTTGCGATCGAGTGGGTTTGTGATGGCGAAAGGGAGGTCGGTACACAACTCTCGGCCGATCCTCCAGGAATACCGTGATAGTGCGGGTACACCCTGGTAAGGGGGTTGTCATGTGTGTGTGGGTGTTCGTGTGGGTAAAGCAAGATGGACGACGAAGAGCCAAGGGGAAGAAACGAAGGAGATCGACAGCCGGAAAGAAGAAACCGAATGCTGACCATATGGTTCCCTGCACCACCATCCTTCAAATGCACAGAGAGGACGCAGGGATGCCCATGGGAATGTGCGTCATCGGGGTGGTCTGGCTGCAAGCAATCACTAGTCCGACATCTAAAGGAAGCCCACAACAAGAAAATCAACGAATATATGAACATGTGTGCAGGTTGCTATCTGGTACTGACTATCCGGCCAAGCAATCACACGTGCATCCTCA
This sequence comes from Homarus americanus, assembly GCF_018991925.1. Classification (NCBI taxonomy): domain Eukaryota; kingdom Metazoa; phylum Arthropoda; class Malacostraca; order Decapoda; family Nephropidae; genus Homarus; species Homarus americanus. Next base: position 10,424 of record NW_024754267.1, on the reverse strand, counting down.
ACAGGCAGATGAGGGAGGAGCAAAGGCTTCCCCATTTTCGTTTCCAGTGCGACGTGCAATACTGCCACTACTCTGCCCCAACAAAGAGAGGATTGAATAACCACAAGGTAGCAACACATGTACGGCAGTGGAGGAGGAGAGACAACCAACGTCAGGCGGAGCAACGACAGGGGAACCAACAGGCTGAAGGCAATCCAGCAAGCGCCCAGCCCTCACAGGAAGTTGGGGAAAATAGGGATAACGAGCAGAGGGAGCAGCCACAGAATTACGAGCAACAGCAGCAAAGAGAAACACAAGGGCAACGAGAAAGGCACAGATGGACACCTCCACCCAGGGATGGAGAAGTGGAAGGACCAGAGACACCACGCCCCGTCTCTGGGAGAAGTACACCAGTGTCACCACTGAGCCCAGACGATCAAAAACGCGACTGAGGTCGATAACGCCGAGCCAGCTGCTCCAAAATGAACCCTCACCAAGAGAGGAATCACAGCACCCAGGGGACCTGACACCCCTCTTGCACATGCCAAGAATGCCACTGTCACCTCTAAGCCCCGATGAAGAACATGGTGGAGACAGCACCCGAACAGGGGAACAGATAATGCAAAGTCAAGAAACAAATGAAGGAAGCCAAAGTAATCTCAGTGAATCCCCTACACCACTATCGCAAAGTGAAGCAACTCAAACACTAAGTGGTGAAGGCAACATACAGGAGCAGATTGGCGTAACGCCTGAACCAAATGAAGAGCGAGATGAAGCTGAGGAGACATGGATACTGGAGCCGTTTCTGGGCACAGTGTATGAGATCCAGCGGAACCCGGACTGGGCAAGATTTGAAGAAGTACTGATTGAGATCGAGGTAGCAATACAAGCGGCAAACAGGATAAACATCTCGCAAGGACAGAACACGACCAGGAAAATCACCGATGCCAATGATTGCAAACAGATCCAGAGGCTGTACAAATACAACCGTCGCCGAGCAATACGGCTAATTGCCGAAGGGAACGGCGCAAGATGTGAAATAAGCAAGGAGAGAATAGAGGAACACTTCCAACACATGATGGTTGAAAAGGATTGTGACCTAAATACCGTGGAGCACATTCCCGAACCGCCACACGACAGACCAGAGATGGAAATGCAGCCCTTCACAGAGAAGGAAGTATTTACAAAACTAGCAGCAGCAGAGAATTCGTCACCAGGTGAAGACAGAATATCATATGAGAACTGGAGAAAGGCTGACCCAAGCTGCCGAGTTATGGCAGGCATATTCAACGTGTGTCTCAGAGCCAAGAGAATACCAGTCTCCTGGAAACGATACAGAACAATACTTGTCCCCAAAAAAGGTGGTAACCCAGAAGTCGTTTCAAATTGGAGGCCTATAACACTGAGCCGCACAATATACAAGGTGTACACGGGATGCCTCACAGCACGACTCAGAAGGTGGCTCGTTGACAACGAGGTACTGTGCGCCGCACAGAAAGGATTCATGCCAAGTGATGGGGTGATAGAACACAACTACATACTTCAACATCACATGGACGATGCACGACGGAACAATGGCGATACCTGCATAGCAGCACTCGACTTGACCAATGCATTTGGCTCAGTGTCACTGGACCTCATTAAAAGAGCGCTCAACCGTATCGGGGTGGGACGGGATTTTGAAACAGTAGCAGGAGACATCATCAGTGGCAAGACGACAAGAATACTAACAAAGGAAGGAGAAACAGAAGAGATACCAGTGCAATGCGGTGTGCAACAGGGGTGCCCAATAAGTGGTCTCCTGTTCAATATAGCGGTCGAACCACTGTTGCGGAAAATCGCGGCCGAAGGAATGATACTGGACCAACAGCACAAGCACCCATGCTTAGCATATGCAGACGATATAACCATCATTACAAAACAGCAAGATAATCTACAGCAACTCCTCTACATAGCAACAGAACAATGCAGTAGGATGGGACTGGACCTAAATCCTAGCAAAAGCTCATCATTGCACCTGTCTGGACGAAGACCTCGAGGAATGCGCCAGACACAGTTCTACGTTGGAGAAACGCCCATTCAATGGAAGAGCGATGGCGAAGCAACGCTCTTCTTGGGACGACCAGTTGGGTTCCATCTTCTGCCAAACATCCAAACAGTAGAGGAACTAATGCAACTCGGGACCAAAATACTGACAAGCAAGCTAGCACCGTGGCAGAGAATAGATGCAGTCAAAACATTCATGTTCCCGGCAGGAGTGCATGCAATGAGGACTTGGCAACTGAGTAAAACTGACTGGGCACGCCTGGACAACGAAATGAAGACAATGCTTAAACACACGCTACATCTACCGTCAAGAGCGTCGAATGAGTACTTGTACGGAAGCAGTAAAGCTGGAGCGTGTGGTGTCCCACTCGCGGCAGAAGACTCTGACATTTTCCTGGTGGATACCGCATATAAATTACTCACGTCACCGGATCCTGACGTCAGGGAAATAGCCAGAGAAGAATGCCGGCGAGTGGCAACAATGACAACACGACAGGAGCCAAGCATGACCGACGCATGCAGGTACTTAACACAGGGAGAGATGCAAACGCGAGGAGGAGACCACCAAACCATCTGGTCTAGAGCCAGGTGTGCCTCAGGCCGAATGGGGGTTTCCTGGATAGCAGAGGGAAGAGACAACATCAAGATAAAATGCACGGACTCCATCATTGAAGAAAAAGATAGAAGGAAGGTAGCCAAAACCATCCGGAGCCAGCGACGACAGATGAGAGATGAAGTTCTGCAGAATAAGCCTGACCAAGGGAAAGTGATGAAGCTCGTAGCACAAGAGAGAGCATCATCAGCTTTTGTTCGAAATGGAGCGTATACAACCTTCGCAGACTGGCGTTTCATACACCGAGCAAGACTGAACCTACTCCCCGTCAATGGAGCGAAGCGAGGCCAGAATAGGGATCGGAGATGTCGTCGGTGCAATAGAGAAGAAACGCTCCCACATGTAGTAAACCACTGCATGATACACTCTCGAGCCATGCAAAAGCGACATAATGCCCTGGTGGATAGAGTACGAAAAGCCGCAGAAGGTCGACATTGGAAGGTCATGTCGGCAAATGAACGAGTACCAGGAGCAGCAGACAATGGACGTCCAGACCTGGTGATTGAAAAGAACCGAGAAGTGATCCTGATCGACGTCACCTGCCCATTCGAGAATGGACAAGAGGCCTTTAAAGAAGCAAGACTGAGGAAAGAAGAAAAGTATGCAGAACTGGCAGCAGAGATGAGAAGACAATACCAGCAGGTGAAGGTGGCTGCATTCATAGTGGGACCCCTGGGAGCATACGACCCGGAGAACGAGAAGCTGATGAAGAGACTGGCATCAAAGGGATACCTGCGCCTCTTCAGGAAACTGTGTGTAAGTGATGCCATTCGCTGGTCGAGAATGATTTATATAGAACATACCTCAGGGGCTAGACAGTATGTAGGGTGAAATAAACCCAAAGTCAAGATAGAAGAAATAATAGGTTCTAGTTAGTGGAATAGGAACATTATGTATAAAATGTAATAGATAGTCAGCCAATTGTCACAAATTACTGGAATACCCAAACGATTGTAAATAAAAAACAATGTATCATTCTTTTAAATAAAATCTGTTCTTATCAGCTTAATATCTGATACGATCCCCATGTGGGATCTTCGATATTAAACTGATTTTTGGATCATGGCGAAGTGCTAGGGGCTTGCTCCACCTTTGCCGCGGATCGGCCCGGTATTGCAGTATCTCCGGGATCGGTCCACTCCCCATGGGGAGAAATTAAAGCAAATATATTACATTTTATTTAAAGATGGCCATGGGCATATAATGTCTTATAATCGCTGTATATATGTCACGGTCAGACACAGGTGCGACTTCTTTCTGGGTTGCAAAAAAGCAAGATGTAATTGTCCGTTTATTCGGTCCTTGGTAGGTTACAATATGCATGAGTATGATGTGACAAACATGGATAAGAGGTGTGTTAGGACCTGGCAAGGATAACGTTGGATATAACATTAGGATAAGTTCAGGCTCATTTCACAACATGAGTACAGTTAATATTTTGAAGTTCTCTATTGTGTCATGAGGACATAACACTCCTTTTTTCTGTCTCAATCAAAGTTTTTAATCTCAAAATAATGTCTCGATATTATACTGGAAAAAAATTTAGATTAACACGTTTTCCTAACAGACTATTAAAAACTTCTTTCAGTATTATGAGTTACTAGGCATCAATTGGAGAGTTTGAAAATCTTTTCATTCACACAAAATTGTCAAAATACAAATCATGTAAAAGTAGCGTAGAAAAAATTCTTCGCTGACGCTTAAGCATAAATCAAGTACTATATATTAACAGAGACCTTGTTAAGCGGTGCAAATACGCCGCTGCACCTTACTTTATATTTCGTTTAGAGTCCCTTATGATATGTATAAGGGGGATAGCGCGAACGCAGTCCCCCGCTAACAAAAATTACACACCCGAGTTAACCACATTTGGGTTAATCGCAAGGGTCAGCATCACCGGAGTGCAATGGTGAGCCTCGCCCTGGGAAAACCGCCTTCGTGATCACGGTATCTCCTGTGCCAAGTAAGTATGCACGAACATGATCATCCTGAACCCTAACCTTACTTGACTGACCATCATTGCGCTGAACCTTCTTTTTTATGTTATTTACCTCATTTTACAAACAAATAAAATGATTACTCTTTCTATAATTCGTATTATGCTAAAATAAAAATTTCCAAATTAAAAATAAGAGCATGTGATAGAAATAAACAAGTTTGGCTTTATAAACTTTATTCATTTACAAACATACTGGGCTAGAAAATGTTAACTATTGATATTTATTTTCGCGTTTTTCTTGTGTCTAAATCAAGATGAAATTAGATCCAAAATAAAGTAATTAATAGTATCTCAACCACCATCTTTAGATTGATTTGCCAGGATAAGTTTGTTAAACATAAGAACATAAGAACATAAGAATGGAGGAAACTGCAGCCGGCCTATTGGCCCATACTGGGCAGTCCCGTTTACACCCAACCCCTATTGCTCATATGAGCATCCAACCTATGTTTGAAGCTATCCAGCGTATTCGAGTTAATGATGATATTTGGTAACTTGTTCCATTCATCCACTACTCTGTTTCCAAACCAGTGTTTACCTATTTCACGCCTAAATCTAAATTTGTCTAATTTAAAACCATTGTTACGAGTTCGCTCCTGGTTGGATAATTTGAGTACCTTTGTAATGTCCCCTTTGTTTAGCCCTGCCTTCCACTTATACACCTCTATCAGGTCGCCCCTCGCTTTACGTCTCTCGAGGGAGTGCAAATTAAGATGCTTTAACCTGTCTCTATATTCAAGGTTCCTAATGCCCGGGATTAGTCTTGTCATTCTCCTTTGAATTCTTTCCAAGAATTCTATATCCATTCTGTAATAAGGTGACCAGAACTGAACTGCGTAATCCAGGTGTGGTCTCACAAGCACAAGACACAGTTTTAGGATGACCTCGCTAGTCTTATAACTAACACTCCTTTGTATGAACCCAAGTACTTTATTTGCCTTGTTACGAGCAAAAACACATTGTTTACTTGGCTTAAGGTTCCTACTTATCATTACTCCTAAATCTCTCTCGCAGTCGGATTTCTCTATGGCATCGTTGTTCATCTGGTATCTGGTTTCCCTGTTTACATCTCCTATACTGAGTACTTTACATTTGTCGACATTGAATTTCATCTGCCATTTTTCAGACCATTCGAAAAATTTGTTTAGATCTTCCTGTAGTTTTGCCGAGTCCTCGTCAGATTTGATAACACGTCCTATTTTAGTGTCATCAGCAAATTTACTTATGTTGCTGTCTATGCCGATATCGATGTCGTTTATGTATATAATAAACAATAATGGTCCAAGTACTGAGCCTTGGGGAACTCCACTTGTGACGTTGCTCCAATGGGACTTAGTGCCGTTAATGCTCACTCGCTGTTTCCTGTCCTGTAACCACGCCCTAATCCATTTAAGGATGTCACCTTTGATGCCATGAGCTTCTACCTTTCTAATTAGTCTTTCGTGGGGGACTCTGTCGAAGGCTTTGCTAAAGTCGAGATATACCACATCATAATTATGCCCCTCGTCCACTGATTCGAAAACTGATGATAAGAATGCCAATAGATTTGTTAGGCAAGAACGTCCGCTTGTGAAGCCATGCTGGGAATCATTGATCAATCGGTGCTTCTCCAGGTGATTTCGAATAGAGTTTGAAATGATTGCTTCCAGTAATTTGCCTACTATTGATGTTAGACTGATTGGGCGGTAGTTAGAGGATAGTGATCTATCCCCCTTCTTGAAAATCGGTATTACATTCGCTATCCTCCAGGATTCTGGTACTACACCTGTTTTTAAGGACATGTTAAACAACTTTGCTAAGGGCATACTAAGCTCTTCCTTACATTCCTTTAATACTCTGGCAAATATCTCATAGGGACCAGGTGACTTATTAGGCTTTAGTTTGTGTATTTGCTTACTAACATCGTTACTAGTCACTACTATCTCGCTTAATTTGTTTTCTTCACTATCTCTGAATAGAGTCGGTGCCCCGGGTATCATGTTTACATTTTCGGTGGTGAAAACTGTTGAAAAATATTTATTCAAATTATTGCTCATTTCTCCGTTGTTGTCAGTAGGCTTTCGCCGGTGTCTGACCCGTATTGGTCCAATCTTTTCTCGTGTTTTAGTTTGATACATTTGGTAGAATCCTTTGGGGTTTGTCTTCGCCTCCCTTGCTATCCTTACCTCATTATTCCTCTTGGCTTTCCTTATCTCGGTTTTAACCCTACTCGCCAATATCTTATAATAATCCTGGAGGTAAATTTCGCCACGCATTATCCTTCTACCTATAGCCTTCCTTTGGCCAATGATGTTCTTTAAATAATTATTTATCCATTTAGGGTCATTGTTGTCTGATCTGAGTTTTTGTATGGTATGTTCTGCCTTTGTGCATTAAGTAACTCATTATTTAAATTGTCGTGGAACTCGGCAATCTCAGATCTCGTTATCAGGTCGGTGTCATCTGTCAGGTTCACGGCCAAGCGCGACACCCCCTCTCTCAGCTGCCTCTTTAAACTGTCAAAGTTTGCCCTTCTCAAATCTGGTACTTTAGTGGAATTTTCCTTACGTCTGCCCTGAAAATCTAACTGGAATCGAATTTCTTTGTGATTGCTGTTTGCAAGTTCGTTCCCTACCTCGACATTGCTAATGAGGTTTTCTCTGTTCAACAGAACTAAATCCAGTTTATTATTACCCCGTGTGGGTTCGGTTATATGTTGACTTAGGAAACAGTCCTGGATCGTCTCGAGAAAATCCTCTGATTCTGAGTTACCCGTAAGGACAGTCCAATCTATTTGGCCAAGGTTAAAGTCGCCTACTATACAGACTTTGTTGTGTATGGAAGCCCTGCGCATTTCATCCCAGATAAGTCGCTCATTGACGCTATCAAGATTGGAGGGTCTATATATTACCCCTGTGATTAATTTTTCCCGACCGTCGCTTAATTCTATCCAAATTGTTTCTGTATTCCTCTCAGTTTTTATTTCCTTATTTATTTCACACTTCAGATTATCCCTAACATAGATTGCTACTCCGCCTCCTTTTCTGGTCTGCCTATCGGTATGGAACCGTTTGTAACCCGCAATTTGGTATTCGACTGGTAAATTCACGGTGTCTAGGTTGATCCATGTTTCAGTGAATGTTATTATATCGATTTTTTCAGTACATACCAAGGCCCTAATATCCATTTTGTTTCTCATACTTCTACTGTTCGCGTAGTCGACATTTAAGTTAGTCATGTTCTGAGTCCTCTCTATACCGCGTTTAGGTTTTAATTCCGTCTATTTTAGTTTTGTCATCATTCCTAACGCTATTTCCCTGTAATCTTTCACTTTGTTGACCCGCTCCCACTGCAGTCTCCACCCCGTTGCGTTCCCATAAGTGTTCTCTTTTTTTTAGCAGCTTAAAAGATTCTGATATCTTTTGAACTGCCTCTCTAGGAGCCCCAGCCAGGGTTGCTACTCCATCCCTAGACAGTGCACCCCATCCCTAGCATAAAGGTCCCTTCTGCCATAGAAGTTGTCCCAGTTGTCAATGAATGGGACTGATATTGACTTGCAATATCTGTCAAGACGGTCGTTGACACCAACCGCCCTTGACAACCATTCACTGCCAACTCCCCTTCTAGGCAGGACATCGCATATGATAGGGATCCCTCCCTTAGTCCTAATACGATCTATGGCTGCCTTGAACTTATCAAGAAGTTCCTCGCTCCTACACCGGCCAATATCATTGCCTCCTGCACTGAGGCAGATAATGGGTTTGTTCCCATTACCAGACAAGATATTGTCCATCCTGTCAATTATATCCCCCACCCCAGCTCCTGGCAAACACACCCTCATCCTATGTTTTTTTTACCACAAAAGGCCCTGTCCATGTACCTTACCTGTGAGTCACCAACAATTAAAGTTTTTATCCCTTCCTTGTCATCCCTGCCCCTGACTGTACTGACGTCCAATTCGGCTATCAAGGGACTGAACGGGTTGGTACACTTAGCTGTTGTTGTCGTTGTTGTCGTATCCTTCGTGTGCTTCTTCACCATCAGCTTTGTCTTCCCACTACTCACAATTTTCCACTCGCTTGATTTTTCGTCAGACACTGGCTTTACTCGTCCAGCCTCTCCTTTTAACTTCGCCAGCTCTTTCCTTAATTTCAGGTTCTCCAACGTGGCCCTCTCAATTTCTAACTTGGCCCTCGCCAATTCTTCAATGGATCACCCCAGTTTGGTCAACAAACTCTCATACCCAAGACCGCACATAGCACTAGCCATATCTGATAATTATTCCTCCGGAGCTAACCCTGCCGTGACCTTTCCTTGAGTATAACAAAGGCCCCTCATCGAGTCTAACAAAGTCCCCTAATTCATTATGAAAAGGCTCTTGATCGAATATAACAAAGCCCAATCATCGAGTATAACAAAGTCCCCTGATCGAGTATAACAGTCCTCTGGTCGAGGAAAAAAAAGCCCCTTGATCAAGTATAACAAAGTCCCCTGATTGAGTATAACAAAGTCCCCTGGTTGACCATAACAAAGGCCCCTGGTCGAGTATAACAAAGTCCCCCAATCGAATATAACAAAGCCCTTTGAACGAGTATAACAAAGTCCCCTGATCGAGTATAACAAAGACCCCTGATCGAGTAAAACAAAGTCCCCTGGTCGAGTATAACAAATGCCCATGATAGAGCATAACAAAGCCGCCTGATCGAGTATAAAAAAGTCCCCTGATCGAGTACAACAAAGTCCCCTGATCGAGTTTAACAAAGGCCCCCGGTTGAGTACAATAAAGTCTCCTGATCGAGTATAACAAAGTCCCCTGATCGAGTATAACACATCCCCTTATCGAGTATAACATATCCCCTGATCGTATATAACAAAGTCCCCTGGTCGAGATAGTAATGTCCCATGATCGAGTATAACAAAGCCCCCTCATCGAGTATGACAAAGGCCCCTGATGGAGTATAACAAAGACAGCTGATGGAGTATAACAAAGTCCCCTGGTCGAGTATAACAAAGGCCCTCATCGAGTATAAGAAAGCCCCCTGATCGGATATTACAAAGTCCCTGATCTAGTATAACAAAGTCCCCAGATCGAGTATAACAAAGTCCCCTGGTCAGGTATAAAAAAGACTCCTATTCGAGTATAACAAAGTCTCCTGATCGAGTATAACTATGTCCCCTGATCGAGTATAACAAAGTCCCCTGATCGAGTATAACAAAGACACCTGATCGAGTATAACAAAGTCCCCTGATCGAGTAAAACAAAGTCCCCTGGTCGAGTATAACAAAGTCCCCTAATCGAGTATAACAAAGCCCAATCATCAAGTATAACAAAGTCCCCTGATCGAATATAACAAATTCCCCTGATCAAGTATAACAAAGTCCCCTGATCGATTATGACAAAGGCCCTTGATCGAGTATAACAAAGGCCCCTGATCGGGTATAACAAAGCCCTTTCATCAGGTATAACAAAGTTCCATCATCGAGTATAACAACGTCCCCTGATCTAGTATAACAAAGTCCCCTGGTCAGGTATAACAAATTCCCCTGATCGAGTATAACAAAGGCCCTGATCGAGTATAGCAAAGTCCCCTGATGGAGTATAACAAATGCCCGTGATCGAGCATAACAAAGCCGCCTGATCGAGTATAAAAAAGTCCCCTGATCGAGTACAACAAAGTCCCCTGATCGAGTTTAAGAAAGGCCCCCGGTTGAGTGTAACAAAGTCTCCTGATCGAGTATAACAAAGTCCCCTGATCGAGTATAACAAAGTCCCCTGATCGAGTGAAACAAAGTCCCCTGGTCAAGTAT
>NW_024754266.1:0-41120 GCF_018991925.1 Homarus americanus | reverse complement strand
TGTATTGCTCTGACACTCTAGGCACACCCCTTTCACCCCCCGTTCTCCCCTGACACCCCAGCCACACCCCAGACACTTAGCACACCCCAGACACCCCAGGCACACCCTGACACCCCAGGCACACCTCAGACACACTCCCAGGAACACCTCACACCAGCAGGCACACCCCCACACTCCAGGCACCCCTGTGACACCCTGGCACTCTCTGACACTCGGCACACCCCAGACACCCCAGGCACACCTCAGACACTCCCAGGCACACCCCAGACACTCCCAGGCACACCGCTGACACTGCCTGGCAGACCTCCTGACACGCCATGCACACCTCCTGACACTCCCAGGCACACCTCTGACACTCACAGGCATACACCACTGATACTCCCTGGCACACCCCCTGAACACCCCCCAGGCACGCCTGACACTCCCCACGCACACCTCTGACACCCCAGGCACACCCCAGACACCCCCAGGCACACCCCAGACACTCCCAGGCACACCCCAGATACTCCAGGCACACCCCAGACACTCCCAGGCACACCTTGACACCCCCAGGCACACCTCTGACACCCCCTGGCACACCTCTGACACTCCCAGGCACACCTCTGACACTCCCAGGCACATCTCTGACACCCCAGGTACCTCTGTCATCCCCTGATACATCCCCTAACACTCTGATAACACCGATGACACTCCCAGGTACACTGCCGACCCCAGGCACACCCAGACACTCCACAGGCACACCCCAGACACCGCCAGGCACACCTCAGACACTCCAAGGCAACTCCTGACACCCCAAGCACCTCTGACACTCCCAGGCACACCTTTGACACTCCCCAGGCACACCTCAGACACCCCAGGCACACCTCCGACACTTCCAGGCACACCTCTGACACTCCCAGGCACACCCTCTGATACCCCACACCTCTGACACCCCAGGCACACCTCCAACACCCCAGGCACACCTCCGACACCCCAGGCACACCTCTGACACACCCAGGCACACCTCAGACACCCCCAGGCACACCCCTGACACTCCCAGGCACCTCTGTCACCCCTGACCTCTAACACCCCAGGTGCACCGCTGACACTCCCCAGACACACCGCTGACACTGCCAGGCACACCCCAGACACTGCCAGGCACACCAGACACCCCAGGCACACCCCAGACATTCCATGCACCTCTGACACTCCCAAGTGCACCTCTGACACCTCCGGCACACCTCTGACACTCCCAGGCACAACCTCAGACACTCCATGCACACCTCCGATATCTCTGGTACACCTCCTGATACTCCCAGGCACACTTTGAGACTTGCACCCACTGACACCCTGTCACACCTCTGACATCCTGTGCCACCTGACACTCCCAGCCACATCCCTAACACTCCCCAGGCACACCTCTGACACCCCATGCACACCTCTGATACTCCCTGCACACCTGCACACTCCCTGGCACACCTCTGACACTCCCCAGGCACACCTTTCACCCCCTCGCTCCTCCCCTGACACCCCAGCCACCCCCAGACACCCCAGGCACACCCCCAGACACTCCCAGGCACACCTGACACTCCAGGCACACCTCAGACACGCCCAGGCACACCTCCCAGACACTCCCCAGGCACACCCCAGACACTCCCCAGGCACACTGCTGACACTGCCAGGTGCACACCTCTGACACCCATGCACACCTCCGACACTACCAGGAACACCCTGACACTCACAGGTACTCCACTGACACCCTGGCACACCCCTGAACACCCCAGGCACGCCCTGACACTCCCCAGGCACACCTCTGACACTCCTCAGGCACACCAGACACTCCCCAGGCACACCCCAGACACCCCCAGGCACACCCCAGACACTTCCAGGCACACCTCCGACACCCCAGGCACACCTCTGACACACTCCCTGGCACACCCCTGACACTCCCCAGGCACACCCCTGACACTCCCAGGCACATCTCTGACACTCCCAGGTACCCTCTGTCACTCCCCTGACACACCCCAACACTCCCAGGTGCACCGCTGACACCCCAGGCACACCGCCGACACTGCCAGGCACACCCCAGACACCGCCAGGCACACCCCAGACACCCCCAGGCACACCTCTGACACCTCAGGCACACCCCAGACACCTCGGCACACCCCTGACACCCCAGGCACACCCCACACCCCAGGCACACCTCTGACACCCCAGGCACACCTCAGACACCTGCAGGCACACCTCCTGACACCCTGGCACACTCTCACACCCCATAGACACACCTCCGACACCCCAGGCACACCCCGACACTCCCCAGGCACACCCCTGACACTCCCAGCCACACCTCTGACACTCCCAGGCACACCTCTGATACCCCAGGCACACACCTCCGATACTCCCAGGCACACCCCTGATACTCCCAGGCACACCTCTGATACTCCCAGGCACACCTCTGACACTCCCAGGCACACCTCGATACTCCCCAGGCACACCTCTGATACTCCCAGGTACACCTCTGACACTCCCAGGCACACCTCCGAACCCCAGGCACACCTCGAATACTCCCAGGCACACCTCTGATACTCCCCAGGCACACCTCTGACACCCCAGGCACACTGATACCCCAGGCACACCTGATACCCCAGGCACACCTCTGACACTAGGTACCTCTGACACTCCCTGCTCACCTCTGAGACTCCCAGGCACACCTCTGACACTCCCAGGCACACCCCTGACACCCAAGCACACCTCCGACACTCCAGGCACACCCTCAAACACTCCCAGGCACACCTCCTGGCACCCAAGGCACACCTCTGTCACCCCAGGCACACCTCTGACATTCCCCAGTTACACCTCCGACACTCCAGTGCCACATCCCTGACACTCCCAGGTGCACCCTCTGACACTCCCAGTACACCTCTGATACTCCCAGGCACACCCTGACACTCCCAGGCACACCACCGATAATCTCCAGGCACACCTCCGATACTCCCAGCACCTCTGATACTCCCAGGTACTCTGACACCCTGTCAACCTCTGAGACTCCCAGGTACACCTCTGCCACCCCCAGGCCACCCCAGACACTCCCCAGGCACACCTCAGACACCCATGCAACTTGACACCCCAAGCACCTCTGACACCTGCACACCTCTGACACCCCAGGCACACCTCTGACACTCACAGAATCCACTGACACCCCTGGCACACCCCTGAAGACTCCCAGGCACGCCTCTGATACCCCAGGCACACCTCTGACACTCCCAGGCACACCTCAGACACCCTCAGGCACACCCCAGACACCCCAGGCACACCCCCCAGACACTTCCAGGCACACCTGACACCCCAGGTCCACTCCTGACACCCCCTGGCACACCTCTGACACTCAGGCACACCTCTGACACTCCCAGGTACATCTCTGACACTTAGGCACCTCTGTCACCCCTGATACACCTCCAACACTCCCCAGGCACACTGCTGACACTCCAGGCACACCGCTGACACTGCAGGCACACCCCAGACACTGCCAGGCACACCCCAGACACTCCCAGGCACACCTAAGACACCAGGCAAGCACCTCTGACACCCCAGGTGCACCTCTGACACCCCAGGCACACCTCTGACACTCCCAGGCACACCTCAGACACTCCAGGCACACCTCCGACACCCCAAGGCACACTTCACACTCCACAGACACACCTCCGACACCTAGACCCTCTGCCACCCCTGATACACCCTAACACCCAGGCACCGCTGACACTGCCAGGCACACCCCAGACACTGCCAGGCACACCTCAGACACTCCCAGGCACACCTCAGACACCTGCTGCACCTCCTGACACCCCAAGTGCACCTCTGACACTCCCAGGCACACCTCTGACACCCCAGGCACACCCTCAGACACCCATGTCCACCTCCCGATATTCCCCAGGCACACCCCTGATACTCCTAGGCACACCTTGAGACTCCCAGGCACCCACCTGACACCCCTGTTACACCCCTCTGACATTCCCAGCACACCTCCGACACCCCAGTCACATCCCTGACACCTGTGCACACTCCCCTGACACTCCCATGTACACCTCTGATACCCCAGGTCTACCCCAGACACCCCCTGGTGCCACCTCTGACACCCCAGGCACACTCTTCACCCCCTGTTCTCCCTGACACTCTCAGGCACACCTCAGACACCCCAGGCACACCTCAGACACTCCCAGGCACACCACTGACACCCTGGTGCACACCCCAGACACTCCCCAGGCACACCCTAGACACTCCCAGGCACACCCCAGACACTCCCCAGGCACACCGCTGACACTGCCAGGCCACCTCTGACACTCCATGCACACCTCCGACACCCCAGGCACACCCCTGACACCACAGGCACCCACACACACCCCTGGCACACCGCTGAACACCCCAGGCACGCCTCTGACACCCCAGGCACACCTCTGACACCTCAGGCACACCCAGACACTCTGTGCACACCCCAGACACCCCAGGCACACCCCAGACCTCCAGGCACACCTCCGACACCCCAGGCACACTTCTGACACCCCTGGCACACCTCTGACACCCCAGGCACACCTCTGACACCCCAGGCACATCTCTGACACTCCTAGGCACTCCTCTGTCACCCCTGATACACCCCAACACTCCCAGGTGCACCGCTGACACTAGGCACACTGCTGACACTGCCAGGCACACCGCACACTGCCAGGCACACCCCAGACACCCCCAGGCACACCTAAGACATTCCAAGGGCACCTCTGACTCCCAAGTGCACCTCTGACAGTCCCAGGTGCACTGCTGACACCCCAGGCACACCGCTGACACTGCCAGGCACACCTCCAGACACCCAGGCACACCTCAGACACCCAGGCACACCTAAGACACTCCAAGGGGCACCCTGACACCCCAAGCACCTCTGACACCCCAGGCACACCCTGACACCCCAGGCACACCCCAGACACCCACAGGCACACCTCCGACACCCCAAGGCACACCCTCACACTCACAGACACACCTACGACACTCCCAGGCACACCCCCAACACTGCACACCTCTGACAATCCCAGGCACACCTCTGACACCCCAGGCACACCTCCGATACTCCACACCTGATACCCCAGGCACACCTCTGACACCCCAGGCACACCTCTGACACTCCCAGGCACACCTCTGACACCCCATGCACCCTCTGTCACCCCTGATACACCCTAACACCTGGCACCGCTGACACTGGCACACCGCTGACACTGCTAGGCACACCCTCAGACACTGCCAGGCACACCAGACACTCCCAGGCACACCTCAGACACCTCCAAGGTGCACCTCTGACACTCCCCAAGTACCTCTGACACTCCCCAGGCACACCTCTGACACCCCAGGCACACCCCAGACACTCCATGCACACCTCCGATATTCCCAGGCACACCTCCGATACTCCTAGGTACACCTTGAGACTCCCAGGTACTCCACTGACACTTGTTACACCTCTGACAGTCCCAGTTACACCTCCGACACTCCCAGCCACATCCCTGACACCCCAGGCACAACCTGACACTCCCATGCACACCTCTGATACCCCAGGTACACCCTCAGACACCCCCTGGTACACCCTGACACCCCAGGCACACCTTCACTCCCCTGTTCTCCCCCTGACACTCCCAGCCACACCTCAGACACCCCAGGCACACCTCAGACACTCCCCAGGCACACCTCTGACACTTGCACACCTCACACTCCATGTACACTCTCCGATATTCCCAGGCACACCTCCGATACCCTAGGCACACCTTGACACTCCCAGGTACCCACTGACACTCCCTGTCAAGACCTCTGACATTCCAGGCACACCTCCTGACACTCCCAGTTACATCCCTGACACTCCCAGGCACAACTCTGACACCCCATGTACACCTCTGATCTCCCCAGGCACACCCCAGACACTCCCTGGCACACCTCTGACACCCCAGGCACACCTCTTTCACCCCTGTTCTCCTGACACCCAGCCACACCCCAGACACCCCAGGCACAACCCAGACACCCCGGCACACCTGACACTTGCACACCCCTGACACCCCAGGCACCTCACACCTGCAGGCACACCCTCACACTCCCAGGCACCCTGTGACACTCCCTGGCACTCTCTGACACCCCAGGCACACCCCAGACACTCTGGTGGCACACTCAGACACCCCAGGCACACCCCAGACACTCCCAGGCACACCGCTGACACTGCCAGGTAGACCTCTGACACGCCATGCACACCTCCGACACCCAGGCACACCGACACTCCACAGGCACCACCGACACCCCCTGGCACACCCCTGAACACCAGGCAGGCCCCCTGACACCCCGTGGCACACCTGACACCCCAGGCACACCCCAGACACCCAGGCACACCCCAGACACCCCAGGCACACCCCAGACACTCCAGGCACACCTGACACTGGCACACCTCTGACACCCCTGCACACCTCCTGACACTGGCACACCTCTGGCACCCAGGCACATCTCTGACACTCTAGGTACTCCTCTGTCAATTCCCTGATACACCTCTAACACTCCCAGGCACCGCTGACATCCCCAGGCACACCGCCGACACTGCCAGGCACACCCCAGACACTGCCAGGCACACCCCAGACACCCCAGGCACACCTCAGACACCCAAGGCACCTGACACCCCAAGTGCACCCCTGACACCCCAGGCACACCTCTGACACTCCCAGGCACACCAGACACCCCAGGCACACCGACACCTCCAGGCACACTCTCACACTCCACAGACACACCACACCCCAGGCACACCCCTGACACTCCCAGGCACACCTCTGACACCCCAGGCCACCTCTGATACCCCAGGCACACCCTGACACCCCAGGCACACCTCCGATAATTCCCAGGCACCTCCGATACCCCAGGCACACCTCTGACACTCCCAGGCACAACCTCTGACACTCCCAGGCACACCTCTGACACTCCCAGTACTCCCTGTCACTCCCTGATACACCTCTAACACTCCCAGTGCACTGACACTCCCAGATACACCGCTGACACTGCCAGGCACACCAGACACTGCCAGGCACACCCCAGACACCCCAGGCACACCTCAGACATTCCAAGGCACCCTGACACCCCAAGTGCACTCTGACACTCCCAGGCACACCTCTGACACCCCAGGCACACCTCAGACACTCCATGCACACCTCCGATATTCCCAGGCACACCTCCGATAATCATAGGCACACCTTGAGACCCCAGGCACCCATTGACACTCCCTGTCACACCTCTGACATTCCCCAGTTACACCCTCCGACACTCCCCAGCCACATCCCTGACACTCCCAGGCACACCTCTGACACTCCCATGCACACCCTGATACTCCCAGGCACACCCCAGACACCCCCTGCACACCCTGACACCCCAGGCACACCCCTTTCACCCCCTTTCCCCTCCCCTGACACCCCAGCCACACCCCAGACACCCCAGGCACACACCCCAGACCTCCCCAGGCACACCTCTGACACTCCCAGGCACACCGCAGACACTGGCACACCCCAGACACTCCAGGCACACCCCAGACACTCTGTGCACACCGCTGACACTGCCAGGCACACCTCTGACACTCCATGTACACCTCCTGACAACCCAGGAACACCTCTGACACTCACAGGCACCACTGACACTCCCTGGCCACCCCCTGAACACCCCAGGCACGCCTCTGACACCTACATACACCTCTGACACCTCAGGCACACCTCAGACACTCCCCAGGCACACCCCAGATACTCCCCAGGTACACACCCCAGACACCTTCCAGGCACACCTCCGACACTCCAGTGCACACCTCTGACACACCCCTGGCACACCTCTGACACTCCCAGGCACACCTCTGACACCCCAGGCACATCTCTGACACTCCTAGGCACTCCTCTGTCACCCCTGATACACCCCACACTCCCAGGCACCGCTGACACTGCCAGGCACACCGCTGACACTGCTGGCACACCCCAGACACTCCAAGCACACCTCAGACATCCCCAGGCACACCCTAGACACCCACAGCACCTCTGACACCCCAAGTGCACCTCTGACACTCAGGCACACCTCTGACACTCCCAGGACACACCCCAGACACCCCAGGACACCTCCCGACACCCCAGGCACACCTCTCACACTCACAGACACACCTCCGACACCCCAGGCACACCCCCACACCCCAGGCACACCCCTGACACTCCCCAGGCACACCTCTGATACCCCAGGCACACCTCTGACACTCCCAGGCACACCTCCGATACCCCCAGCACACCTCCGATACTCCCAGGCACACCTCTGACACCCCAGGCACACCTCTGACACTCCCAGGCACACCTCCGATACTCCCAGGCACACCTCTGACACTCCAGGCACTCCCTCTGTCACTCCCCTGATACACCTCTAACACTCTGTGCACGCTGACACTCCCAGGCACACCGCCACACCAGGTACACCAGACACCGCCAGGCACACCCCAGACACCCCAGGCACACCTCAGACACCCAAGGCACCTCTGACACTCCCCAAGCACCCTGACACCCCAGGCACACCTCTGACACTGGCACACCTCAGACACCCATGCACACCTCCGATATTCCCAGGCACACCTCCTGATACTCCTAGGTACACCTTTGAGACTCCCAGGTATTCCACTGACACTCCCTGTTACACCTCTGACATTCCCAGTCACACTCCGACACTCCCAGTCACATCCCTGACACCCAGGCACACCTGTGACACCCCATGCACACCTCTGATACCCCAGGCACACCCCCAGACACTCCCTGGCACACCTCTGACACCCAGGCACACCTTTCACTTCTCGTTCTCCCTGACACCCCCAGCCACCCTCAGACACCCCAGGCACACCCCAGACACCCCAGGCACACCTCTGACA
This sequence comes from Homarus americanus, assembly GCF_018991925.1. Classification (NCBI taxonomy): domain Eukaryota; kingdom Metazoa; phylum Arthropoda; class Malacostraca; order Decapoda; family Nephropidae; genus Homarus; species Homarus americanus. The sequence continues at coordinate 32,200 of NW_024754266.1, read as the reverse complement.
CCCCAGGCACACTTCCCAGACACCCCAGGCACACCCCAGACACCCCAGGCACACCCCAGACACCCCAGGCACACCGCTGACACTGCCAGGCACACCCCTGACACCCATGCACACCTCCGACACTCCCCAGGCACACCTCTGACACTCACAGGTTCTCCACTGACACCCCCTGCACACCCCTGAACACCCCAGGCACGCCTCTGATACACCCCAGGCACACCTCTGACACCTCCCAGGCACACCCCAGACACCAGGCATACCCCAGATACCCCAGGCACACCCCAGACACTCCAGGCACACCTCCGACACCCCAGGCACACCTCTGACACTCCCGGCACACCTGACACTTCCAGGCACACCTCACACCCCAGGCACATCTCTGACACCCTAGGTACCTCTGTCACTCCCTGATACACCCTAACACTCCCCAGGTGCACCGCTGACACTCCCCAGGCACACCGCTGACACTGCCAGGCACACCCCAGACACTGCCAGGCACACCTAAGACACTCCAAGGGCACCCTGACACTCCCAAGTGCACCCCCAACACTCCCCAGGCACACCTCTGACACCCCAGGCACACCCGACACCCCAGGCACACTCTCACACTCACAGACACACTCCTGACACCCCAGGCACACCCCAACACCTGCACACCCTGATATCCCCAGGCACACCTCTGACACTCCAGGCACACCTCCTGATACCCCAGGTACACCTCGATACCCCAGGCACACCTCTGACACTCCCAGGCAGACCTCTGACACTCCCCAGGCACACCTCTGACACTCCCAGGTACTCCTCTGTCACTCCCTGATACACCTCTAACACTCCAGGTGCACCGCTGACACTCCCCAGGCACACTGCCAGGCACACCTCAGACACTCCAAGTGCACCCTGACACCCCAGGCACACCTCTGACACTCCCAGGCACACCTCAGACACCCATGTACACCTCCGATATTCCCAGGCACACCTGATATCCTAGGTATACCTTGAGACTCCCAGGTACCCACTGACACTCCCTGTTACACCTCTGACATTCCCAGTTACACTCTGACACTCCCAGTTACATCCCTGACACTCCCAGGCACAACTTGACACCCCATGTACACCTCTGATACCCGGTGGCACACCCCAGACACTCCCCTGGCACACCCTGACACTCCCCAGGCACACCCCTTTCACCCCCTGCCCTCCCCCTGACACTCCCCAGCCACACCCCAGACACTCCCCAGGGCACACCTCAGACACCCCAGGCACACCTCTGACACCCCAGGCACACCCCAGACACCCTAGGCACACCTCCTCACACTCGCAGGCACACTCTCACACCCCAGGTACTCCGTGACACCCCTGGCACTTATCTGACACTCTGTGCCACCTCCGACACCCCAGTCACGCCCTGACACCTCACAGGCACTCCACTGACACTCCTGGCACACCCCTGAACACCCCAGGCACACGTCTGACACTCCCAGGCACACCTCTGACACCCCAGGCACGCCCCAGACACTGGCACACCCCAGATACTCCCCAGGCACACCCCAGACACCCAGGCACACCTCCGACACTCCCCAGGCACGCCCTGACACCTCACAGGTACTCCACTGACACTCCCCTGGCACCCCTGAACACTCCCAGGTACACCTCTGACACTCCCAGGCACACTTCTGACACCCCAAGTACTCCCTCTGTCACTCCCTGATACACCTCTAACACCATGCAACTGCTGACACTCCAGGCACACCGCTGACACTCCCAGGCACACCTCTGACACCCCAGGCACACCTCTGACATTCCCCAGCCACACCTCCGAGACCCCCAGTTACACCCCCTGACACCCCAGGCACACTCTACCCCAGGCACACCTCTGATACCCCAGGCACACCCTGACACCCCAGGCACATCTACGATACCCCAGGCACACCTCTGACACTCCCCAGACACTCCATGCACACCATGGCACCCATTCCCCTGTACACCTCCGATACTCCTGTGCACACCTTTGAGACCCAGGCACCCACTGACACCCCCACACACCCCTGACATTCCACAGTTCCTACACCCTGTGCCACATCCCCAACACTCCCAGGCACACCTCTGACACCCCATGTACACTCTGATACCCCAGGCACACCTCAGACACTCCTGGCACACCTCTGACACTCCCAGGCACACCTTTCACCCCTCGTTCTCCCTGACACCCAGCCACACCTCAGACACACCCCAGGCACACCCCAAACACACCGGCACACCTCTGACACCCCAGGCACACCCCAGACACCCCAGGCACACCGACACCCTGGAACACCCCTGACACCCACAGGTACCCACTGACACTCCCCTGGTACACCCCTGAACACTCCCGGCACGCCTCTGACACCCCAGGCACACCTCTGACACTCCCCTGCACACCCCTCTGACACCCCAGGCAACTCTTTCACCCCCTGCCCCACACCCCAGCCACACCCCACACACACACCCCACCCCCAGGCACACCCTCAGACACCAGGCACACCCAGACCCCAGGCACACCCCAGACACTCCAGGTACACCTCCACACTCCCAGGCACGCCTCTGACACACAGTACTCCCACGACACCCCTGGTACACCCCTGAACACTCCCAGGCACACCCTCTGACACCCCAGGCACACTTCTGACACCCTAGGTACCTCTGTCACTCCCCTGATACACCTCTAACACCCAGGTGCACCGCTGACACTCTCAAGCACACCACACACCCAAGGTGCACCTCTGACACCCCGTGCACCTCTGACACCCCAGGCACACCTCTGACACTCCAGGCACACCCCAGACACCTGCACACCTCCGACACCCCAGGCACACTTCACACTCACACACACCCCACACCCCAGGCACACCCCACACTCCCCAGGCACACCCCCTGACACTCCCAGGCACACCTCTGATACCCCAGGCACACCCTGACACTCCCAGGCACACCTCCGATACTCCCAGGCACACCTGATACTCCAGAAACCTCTCACACCCCACACTCGATACCCGGTACACACCACACCTAGTACCTCTGTCACTCCCTGATACACCCTAACACCCAGGTGCCCGCTGACACTGGCCACCGCACTGCAGTACACCAGACACTGCCAGGTACACCTCAGACACCCCAGGTACACACCTCAGACACTCCAAGGCACCTCTGACACCCTGCGCACCTCTGACACTCCCAGGCACACCTCTGACACCCCAGGTACACCTCAGACACTCCATGTACACCTCCGATATTCCCAGGTACACCTCCGATACTCCTAGGCACACCTTGAGACTCGGCATTCCACTGACACTCTGTTACACCTCTGACATTCCCACACACACCTCCGACACCCCAGTCACATCCCTGACACTCCCAGGCACACCTGTGACACCCCATGCACACCTCTGACACCCAGGCACACCCAGACACCCCGGCACACCCTGACACCCCAGGCACACCTTTCACCCTCGTCTCCCCCTGACACCCCAGCTACTCCTCAGACACTCCCCAGGCACACCTCAGACACTCCCAGGCACACTGACACCCCAGGCACACTCAGACACCCCAGGCACACCCCAGACACTCCCCAGGCACACCCTCAGACACCCCAGGCACACTGCACACACTGCCAGGACCTCTGACACTCCATGCACCTCCGACACCCCAGGCACACCTCTGACACTCACAGGTTCTCCACTTACACCCCTGGCACACCCCTGAACACTCCCCAGGCACGCCTCTGATACTCCCCAGGCACACCTCTGACACTCTCAGGCACACCTCAGACACCCCATATCATCCCCAGACACCCCAGGCACACCCAGACACTGCCACCTGACACCCCAGGCACACCTCTGACACCCCCCTGCACACCTCACACCTCCAGGCACACCTCTGACACCCCAGGCACATCTCTGACACCCTAGGCATCACTCCCCCTGATACACCTCTAACACCCCCAGAACGCCTGACACTCCAGCACCACGACACTGCCGGCACACCCCAGACACTGCCAGTGCACCAGACACTCCTGCACCCCAAGACACTCCAAGGGCACCTCTGACACTCCCAAGGCACCTCTGACACTCCCAGGCACAACCTCTGACACTCCCAGGCACCTGACACCCTGCAGGTACACTCTCACACTCACAGATACACCTGACACTCCCAGGTACACTCCCCAACACTCCCAGGCACACCTCTGATACTCCCAGGTACACCCTGACACCCCAGGCACACCTCCGATACTCCCAGGTACCACCCGGATACCCAGGCACACCTCTGACACCCCAGGCACACCCCTGACACTCCCAGGCACACCTCTGACACTCCTAGGTACCTCTGTCACTCCCTGATACACCTCTAACACTCCCAGGCACCGCTGACACTCCCAGGCACACCCTGACACTGCTAGGTACACCTCAGACACTGCCAGGTACACCTCAGACACTCCCGGCACACCTCAGACACTCCAAGGTGCACCTCTGACACTCCCCAAGTGCACCTCTGACACCAGGCACACCTCTGACACTCCCCAGGCACACCTCAGACACTCCATACACCTCTCCGATATTCCAGGTACACTCTGATACTTAGGCATACCTTTGAGACTCCCAGGTACTCCACTGACACTCCCCTGTTACACCCTCTGACATTCCCAGTTACACTCCGACACTCCCAGTTACATCCCCACACTCCCAGGTACAACTCTGACACTCCCATGCACACCTCTGATAATCCCCAGGCACAACCTCAGACACTCCCCTGGCACACCCCTGACACCCCAGGCACAACCTCTTCATCCCTGCTCCCTCCCCCTGACACCCCACACACCCCAGACACCAGGCACACCCTCAGACACCCCAGGCACACCTCTGACACTCCCCAGGCACACCCCAGACACCCTAGGCACACCTCTCACACCGCAGGTACACCTCTCACACCTGCACTCCCCTGTGACACTCCCCGTACTTCTATCTGACACTCTCAGGTACACCTCCGACACTCCCAGTCACGCCTCTGACACTCACAGGCACTCCACTGACACCCCCACCACACCCCCTGCCCCAGGCACGCCCTCTGACACTCCCAGGCACACTGGACACCCCAGGCACGCCTCCCCAGACACCCAGGCACACCCCAGATAACCCCAGGTACACCCCAGCAATCCAGGTACACCTCGACACTCCCAGGCACGCCCTGACACCACAGGTACCCACTGACACTCCCTGGCACACCCCTGAACACCCCAGGCACACCCTGACACTCCCCAGGCACACTTCTGACACTCCCAGGTACTCCTCTGTCACCCCTGATACACCTCTAACACTCCCCAGGTGCACCGCTGACACTCCCAGGCACACCGCTGACACTCCCAGGCACACTCTGACACTCCCAGGCACACCTCTGACATTCCCAGCCACACCTGAGACTCCCAGTCACACCCCTGACACCCCAGGTACACCTCTGACACCCCAGGCACACCTCTGATAATCCCAGGTACACCTCTGACACTCCCAGGTACATCTACGATACCCCAGGTACACCTGATACTCCCAGGCACACCTCTGACACTCCCCAGGCAATTCCCTCAGACACCCATGTACACCTCCGATATTCCCAGGCACACCTTGATACCCCTAGGCACACCTTGAGACTCCCAGGTACCCACTGACACTCCCCCATTCACCTCTGACATTCCCAGCCACACCTCCGACACCCCAGCCACATCCCTAACACTCCCAGGCACACCTCTGACACCCCATGCACACCCCTGATACCCCAGGCACACCTCAGACACCCCTGTGCACACCTCTGACACTCCCAGGCACACCCTTTCACTCCCCTGTCCCTGACACCCCAGCCACCTCAGACACTCCCCAGGCACACCCCAGACACCCCAGGCACACCTCTGACACACTCCCCAGGCACACCCCAGACACTCCCAGGCACACCCCCAGACACCCCAGGCACACCTCAGACACTCCCAGGCACACCGCTGACACTGCCAGGCACACCTCTGACACCATGCACACCTCCGACACCCTGGAACACCTCTGACACCAAGGTGCACCCACTGACACTCACTGTACACCCCTGAACACTCCCAGGCACGCCTCTGACACTCCCCAGGCACACCCCTGACACTCTCAGGTACACCTCAGACACCAGGCACACCCCAGATACTCCCAGGCACACCCCAGACACTTCCAGGCACACCTCCGACACTCCCAGGTACACCTCTGACACCCCCTGGCACACCCCTGACACTCCAGGCACACCTCTGACACCCCAGGCACATCTCTGACACCCTAGGTACTCCTCTCACCCCCTGATACACTCTAACACTCCCAGGTGCACCTGACACCCCAGGCACACCACTGACACTGCCAGGCACACTTCAGACACCCCAGCACACCAGACACTCCCACACCTCAGACACCCAAGTGCACCCTGACACTCCAAGTGCACCTCTGACACTCCCCAGGCACACCTCTGACACTCAGGCACACCCCCAGACACTCCCCAGGTACACCTCCGACACTCCCAGGCACACTTCACACCATAGATACACCTCCGACACCCCTGCACACCCCTAACACTCCCAGGCACACCCCTGACACTCCCAGGCACACTCTGACACTCCCCAGGCACACCTCTGATACTCCCAGGTACACTGACACCCAGGCACACCTCCGATACTCCCAGGTACACCTCCGATACTCCCAGGCACACCTCTGACACCCCAGGCACACCCTGACACTCCCCAGGCACACCCTGACACCCTAGGTACCTCTGTCACCCCCTGATACACCTCACACCCCAGGCACCGCCGACACTGCTAGGCACATCCCCAGACACCACCACAGACACCCCAGGCACACCTCAGACACCCAAGGGCACCTCTGACACCCCCAAGTGCACCTCTGACACCCCAGGCACACTGACACCTCCAGGTACACCCCAGACACCCATGTACACCTCCGATATCTCCCAGTGCCTCCGATACTCCTAGTACACCTTGAGACTCCCAGGTACCCACTGACACCCCTGTTACACCTCTGACATTCCCAGACACACCCGACACTCCCAGTCACATCCCTGACACCCCCAGGCACACCTGTGACACTCCCATGCACACCTCTGACACTCCCAGGCACACCTCAGACACCCTGGCACACCCCTGACACCCCAGGCACACCCTTTCACTCCCCGTTCTCCCTGACACCCCAGCCACACCCTCAGACACCCCAGGCACACCTCAGACACCCCCAGGCACACCCTGACACTCCCAGGCACACCCCCAGACACCCCCAGGCACACCCCCAGGCACACCCCAGACACTCCCAGGTACACCCTGACACTGCCAGTACACCCTCTGACACTCCCATGTACACCTCCGACACTCCCCAGGCACACCTCTGACACTCACAGGCACTCCACTGACACCCCTGGCACACCCCTGAACACCCCAGGCACGCTCTGACACTCCCCAGGCACACCCTGACACTCTCAGGCACACCTCAGACACTCCCAGGCAAACCCCAGATACACCGTGCACACCCAGACACTTCCAGGTACACCTCCACACATCCCAGGCACACCTCTGACACTCCCCCTGCACACCTCTGACACCCCAGGCACACCTCTGACACCCCAGGCACATCTCTGACACTCCCAGGTACCCTCTGTCACCCCTGATCACCCTCTAACACTCCCCAGGCACCGCTGACACCAGGCACACCGCTGGCACTGCCAGCACCTCAGACACTGCCAGGCACACCAGACACCCCCAGGTACCCTGGACATTCCAAGGCACCTCTGACACTCCAGGGCACCTCTGACACTCCCAGGCACACCTCTGACACTCCCAGGCACCCCAGACACTCCCTGGTGCCACCCCATGCTCCCAGGCACACTTTCACACTCCACAGATACACCTCAGACACCCCCAGGACACCTCCACAACCCCCAGGTACACCTCTGATACCCCAGGCACACCTCTGACACTCCCAGGCACACCTCTGACACCCCAGGTACTCCTCTGACACTCCCCTGTTCACCTCTGAGACCCCAGGCACACCTCTGACACTCCCAGGTACACCTCTGACACTCCCCAAGCACACCTCCGACACTCCAGGTACACCTCAACACTCCCAGGCACACCTCTGGCACTCCCAGGCACACCCTGTCACCCCCAGGCACACCTCTGACATTCCCAGTTACACCTCCGACACTCCCAGTTACATCCCTGACACCCCAGGTGCACCTCTGACACTCCCAGGTACACCTCTGATACTCCCAGGCACACCTCTGACACTCCCAGGTACACTCCGATACTCCCAGGTACACCCTGACACCCCCAGGCACACCTCCGATACCCCAGGCACACCTCCGATACCCCAGGTACACCTCTGACACCCCAGGTACTCTCCTGACACCCCTGGTTCACCTCCTGAGACTCCCAGGCACACCTCTGCCACCCTGGCATACCTCCGATATTCCCAGGTACACCCCGATATTCCCAGGCACACCTCCGATACTCCCAGGCACACTTTGAGACTACAGGCACTTCACTGACACTCCCTGGTATACCTCTGACATTCCCAGGTACACCTCTGACACCCCCAGGTACACCTCTGATACCCCAGGTACACCTCCTGACACTCCCAGGTCCGCCTCACACACCCACAGGTACAAACCCGAACTCCCACAAACCTCCGATACCTAGGCACACCTTGACACTCTCAGGCACACCCACATTCTCTAGGCATTCCTCTGACACCCCTGGCACACCTCTGACACCCCAGGCACACCTCAGACACCCCTGCACACCCTGACCCCCAAGCACACCTTCACTCCCCTGGTTCTCCCTGCACCCCAGGCACACCCCACACACCCCAGCACCTCAGACGCCCCAGGCACACCTCGACACCCCAGCACACCCCAGACACCCCTAGGCACACCTCCACACTCGCAGGCACACCCCACACTCCCCAGGCACTCCAGACACCCCCTGGCACTCTCTGACACCCCAGCACCTCAGACACTCCCAGGCACACCCCAGATACCCCAGGCACACCCCAGACACCCCAGGTACCCTCTGACACTCCCAGGCACACCTCTGACAATCCCAGCACCTCTGACCTCCCCAGGCACACCTCTGACACTCCAAGGCACACCTCTGACACCCCAGGTACACCTCGACACTCCCAGGCACACCTCCCTCTGACACTCCCAGGTACCTCTGTCACTCCCCGAACACCTACCCCAGGTGCACCGCTGACACTCCCAGGCACACCGCTGACACTGCCAGGCACACCAGACTCTCCCCAGGTACACCTCAGACACCCAGGCACACCTCAGACACCCCAGTGCCACCTCAGCTACCCCATGCACCTCTGACACTCCCAAGTGCACCTCTGACACTCCCAGGCACACCTCTGACACTCCCAGATACACCTCAGACACCCCAGGTACACCGCTGACACTCCCAGGCACACCCTGACACTCCTGCACACCCTCTGACACTCCCAGGCACACCTCCGACACTCTGCTCCTCCGACAATCCCAGGTACACTTTCACACTCCCAGGTACACCTCCGACACTCCCAGGCAACCTCTGACACCCCCAGGCACACCTCTGACACTCCCAGGTACCCTCTGACACCCCAGGCACACCTCTGACATTCCCAGTTACACCTCCGACTCTCCCAGCACACCTCTGAAACTCCCAGGCACTGACACCCCAGGTACACCTCTGATACTCCAGGTACACCTCTGACACTCCCAGGCACACTCCGATACTCCCAGGCACACCTCCGATACTCCCAGGTACACCTCTGACAATTCCCAGGTACACCTCTGACACTCCCCTGGTTCACCTCTCTGAGACTCTAATCTGGATTCATTACAATGTGAAAAAAAATCGTCTGTTGTAGGTACACACTGCATACTTCATCGTAATCCTTAGTATCCAGAACTTTACTCAAGGAAATGAGGGACCTGAACGTCCATCAGGGTAGTCAACTTATCAGCTGGAGCCTAAACAGTCGTTCTTCAAACTGCTGTGTAAGGATATGAATCTGAACATGAACCTTGCTTTTCACACAAACGCACGATGGCTATCAAAGGGAACATGCTTGGACGGCTTTTAGAACTACGAGAAGAAGTACAATATTCTTTATTTGAAGCAGAAGGTAGATTCCGACAAGTTCCAGTTCGAAGGCTTTCAGCCATCTCTAGCTTACCTGGTGGACATCTTCGAAGGTTAATGCTCTCAACCTAAAACTAAAAGGAAAACATCAACATTATCATGCACCACGACACCACTTCGAACCTTCATGGACAAACTTGATCTTGGAAGTGCCGAATTCAGCAGGAAATACAGCCAGTTTTAGTAACTTGGATTCTGCCTCATTCACGGTAACCTTTATCTCTGAGTTAAAGAAACAAATAATCACTATCCAACTGACTTGAAAACAGAATTCATCAGATACTTCCCAGAGATAGATAAGAAGCGTAAGCCTGGAAATTCATCAGAACCCATTTTAATGAAAGAGCTGATGTATGAAGCGCAAGAGAGTTTGAGTTGAAGTTCAACTCCACAGCTAAGAAGACTTCAAAGAACCGGATCTTGAGACGTTCTGGGTCAAGTACCTTTCTGTTTACCCTCTGATCTTCACATCAACCTTTGATCAACTATGCTGGATCCACGTATCTTTTAGTTGCATTTTCCACGCCTGTTGCTGTCAAGACCAAGTACAGAAACAGGCTGATCGTTGAAGGATTTACGTTGTGCACTCTCTGGCATTCAACCACCGCATCCAAGATCTAGTAGCTAAGAAGCTGTGTCAAGTATCTCACTAATTTATACTCAATAACAAGATAAAAACACAGTATTTTCATTTTTTCTTTAAAACGGAGGAATTTATTCATAGATGCAAGGAGGGAAGGACCAATCCTAGGGGCGTGGTAGTAAAAGGTTAAGAACCACTGCCCTATATGTTGATATCAAGTATAACATCGTGATGATTTCAGCGTTCATGGAGTGTTTTCACTGAATTATGTAAACGACACAAAAATATCCTAGCAGAGTAATCCACAGAAGACCCCACCAGATGTAAGAAATTTTCTTGATAAATTTCGGAGCTTATCTCTACCATAAGTCCAGAGAGGAAACATTGCTACATTACAGAGATTTCAACTTGATCTATTAAAATCAGAAATCGACACCTAAGTACCAGATCTTCTTCTGCTCTTTTTCAACACTATAACCAAAACCCACTAGAGTAACTGCCACCTCTGACACTGTGATAAATCATATCTGACTAACAACAACCTAACAATCTTGCAAGGAATTATTTATAACAATATCTCAGACACTTTCCAGTTTTTGCCGTGTATAAACAGCCACAAAGACCTGAAAGGTCTAGCTGAGTCCTCAACAATACAGAGACTACTACACCGACAACCTGCCCTTTTTAAAACAACCTAATGAATAAGTAGCTGGGATTTTGTTTCTGCCTCCGACAAATCTAACGTGAACAGCTGCACTTCTCTGAATCTTCAATGCTTGTTTTGATAATGCTTCCAGCTCAAGACTACGCCAGTTAAAACTGTATCTATTTCCCAAACCCCAGTCCCAAGTGAACCACTTGCATTCTCACACACATTACAAGGTATTTTACACAACTTGCTGACTGTTGGTAGTGCATATGAGATGCACCCATATACGTTAATACTAAAAAGCAGATACATGGGTCCACTACCCAACATGGGATAATTATTTCCTGCTTATTATCCCCAACATAAATATTACAACACACCCGTGGATATATAACTCCAGGTGCGTCCCAGCTTAGAACACTGGAGCTCATGACCGTTGTGTGATCGGTGGTAGTCAGAACATGGCGATCCTGGGGTCTTGCACCACTGTCATGGTCACGTTGACTGCTGATCTATTTAACTAATGATTCTTATTAAGCTCCACGACCGCAAAACATGAGTGAGTTAGCAACCCCAAGAAGACATGTTTTTCCCCATAGACGCTACACTTGTGTTTCCTCCTAGTTTGCCCCGCCTTTAAAGACAGTTATCAATGCGTTGTTGTTCCACTTTCTCCTGGGAAGCTCAATCTTGAATTAGTCTAGTATATCAACTCAAGTATTCGCCAGACCTTTTGCCAACTGAGGTCATCTTTGAATGAGTAACAGTTAGTTTGTTTGTGATTATTGTTATTCGTGAGTAGTGATCACTAGCAACTCAGGGGTATAGTATGCCTGCATCCGCAGGAGAGCGTCCCGACGCCTCTCCAATGTTTTCCAGGTATGTTTATGTGTAGCCATTCAGTTAATTCAGTCAATTATAGTGAATATCAGTGTTCATGCTTTAACAGTTGAATTGTCATTCACCCAGTGTAGAAGTAATATAACGCATGTCTGTCGTCTAGACAAAGAGAGTTGTTTGTGTGTTCATGCTTCCCAGTCCGTCCCCTGACGCCGCCCCAACGTTTGTTCCAGATCCCATTGTGATTCTTGCATCGCTCAACAACTGCCCCTGGATGTGTAGTAGATACCCAGCAGGGATCATATGGAAACGATGGCACTGATGCGCCCTGATTAATGTGCTCCACTGCCTCGTTGGACCAGACCCCAGACTCGCTATGTGTCTGGCTACAACCGACCATAACAACGGTGGTGAACCCCAGTGTTCCACCGGGACCCCTCCCTGAAGATATGTCCACAGAGAGTGTTAGTAACATGTATGTTAGGGATAATTAGATGGAAATAATTATCCCATGTTGGGTAGTGGACCCACATGGATTTTCATTACCAATGCAAAGGAGTAAGGTCTTGTAACTGTACTGAGAAGTACCACTTGGATGTTGAGCAAAGTAATTCACAATGAGTACTATGTACATGTATTGTGAGAAAAAAGGAACTGGTCCCAAGTATGCTATGTAATGTAACACCAGTAAAGTTGTGTGCAGTAAGAGGATCTGAGTAATTACTGTTGGTAAAGAAACAAAACAAATAAGAAAAATAAGTAAAGAAGAAAGTACTGAGTCTGCACAAGCCCAGGAGTTGAGCCTGGAAGTATGATTAATAATATATCTTTTTCCCTTTGATTTCATATTAATAAATTTGTTTTTAGAGTACTTTAGGTGTATTCATTTCTCCCACAGTATTCTACCTTATTTCCGTCCAAGTGACTTGATACCAGAATTACCTTACCCATGTGCCCAGACCTCGACCATGCTACCAAAAGAATGACCATGCTACCAAAGAATGACCATGTTACCAAAAGAATGACACCATGCTACCAAAAGAATGACCATGCTACTAAAAAAGAATGTCCATGTTACCAAAAAGAATAGGTGACAGAACCGAGTAGAGAAGAACTAAGATAAGAGAAGTATTAAGATGAGGTGTAGAGGTGTTGTTGGGGAAAACAAGGCCCTCACACCACGAGGGCAGTGGAGTATATTAATCAGGCAGCATCGATGCCATCGTTTCATATAATGATCCCTGCTGGGTATCTACTAAACTAAAAGCCGTTGAGTGATTCAAGAGCCATAATTGATCTGGAGGCAAACGGAGAGAGCAGGCGTCAGGGGAGAACGCCTTGATTTCACCCAGGTATATATAACTTGAGATGCCAGCGTTCTACTCACGCAATGAACAGAGATTACAAAACAACTCAACTGTTACTCATTCCAGGATGACCCTCAGTTGACAAAGGTCTCATGTAATACTAGAGTTGATTTACACAGACTAATCCAAGATTGAGCTTCCCAGAGAAAGTGGAATAAGCAATGCATTGACAACTTTCTTCACAAAGGAGCCTTACAGAGGATCTACAAGTGTAAGCGCCGATGAAGAAAACACGCTTCTTCTCAGGATAGCTAACCAGCTACCTCTATGTTTGCGGTCGGAGTCTAATAAGAATCATTAGTTAAAACAGACTAGCAGTCAACTTGACCATGACGGCAAACGACATAGTCCATGCCAGCTCACTCATAAAATACAACTTATCTGCAGATGATAGTAATCTCTATGCCAGCAACTCAGACCTCCATTCCTGATGAGAACTATGAACACTGAATTACCAAAGTCAGGACCTAGGTAATACGTAATAAACTGACCTCAAACCTTGAAAAACCCACTACACGATCTTCACAGAAGGAAAACCTCCAGACCTGGACCTCCTGTACTGGTAATACAGTCCTCAAACGCAAACAAAATACTAAATCCTCGAGTTATTGTTGACAGAAATTTAACTGAGAAACCACATACAAGCTCATTCACAGTAAATTAATAAACAGCAGTATCGTATCACACTCGACAGCTCTCCACTCTCACAGCAATGAAAGAAATCTATCATGATCTGTTTACCAACACCTGATACACTGTCACACAATTAGGGAGCTCTCTGGCTCTTCAAAACACAATACCTGGTTACTGCACAAAAGCAAGGAAACAATGACCTACTTAAAATAGATCACACAAACGAAAAATTTATAAATTTAAAATGTTAAATTAGAAGATATTAACACCTACACCAGTGCCTCTTTTATTTACAAATCAATCAATCACTGCTTTACAATAATTATTTCAGTTCAAGAATAATCAAAGATACAACTAAGACACCCAGAGCTACTACACACCCCCTATGTGCTCCTCTCAGTCCCAGACTTCCAAAACATCAAGGTGTGAAGGTGGAACAAACTTACACCCATCCGAGCAAAGACTAAATTGTGGTAATTTCTTCACTATCAGTTGACACCAGCCCTTGTGAATTTGTAGAGATTGACTATCTGAGTCTGGAGTCACCAATTTCTGTTTGAAACCCAAAATTTTGAAGAGGGTCCATAAATAGAGATATTTATCACTTCACTTGCAGCATAACACTCCACTAGCTGCCCACCAATGAGTACCCAAAGTATTTATAATGAGACAGAAATGAAGATAGAAATTTTAAATTATTAAAAGTATTAAAAGTATTAAATATATATACTGTGGTGTCTTCATTACATTTGTAAGATACATTGAGGCACAGTCTTCAAATCCCATGTTTATTTCCTGCCCCTTTACAGAGACTCCTGCAAGATTAACCATCGTACAATATGTTTTCTCCATGCTGAGATGGGGCTTGTCTTTGGCAGCCCGGTTGCCAGTCACCAGCTGACGCTGTTAGAATAAAGTCTACAAAGAACGTGGTCTATGAACTCAACCTCTCACATGGCGCACTGGTGAGATAAGTCAGAGCCGACACGCCATTACAGCCCTGACAAGAACGCTGACATGGCCCTAACACGTCCACGTTCCCGACGCCCTCAAGGGACGCCAGACTTTCTACACAGGCCCGGGACACCACGCAGCGCACAGCAGCAGCCATGAGTGCATTGATGGCTCCAGATGGCGTCTCTAGAGTGCTGGCGGTGGTCATGCTTCTATCCCGGTCATGAAGCCTCAGCAGCTGTCGCACCAGAAAGTGTGAGGCAGAAATGCCAGCAGCTGCGTTTAGGACATGGGCGGTCCATGGAGCAGCCAGTGCTGTTAAGAACGGTGGTCACAACTGGTGGCCACACTCCACATTCACCTGAACTGCGTCCCTGCACTCCAAAAAAGGGTGATTGACCTGAGATACCCTAGTGGTCAGTGGGAGCAGCTCTCGCCCAAAGAAGCCCCTGGACGCCATCAGTAGAATGGTTCTTCAATCTTCCAAACCAAGCTGCGAAATGGAACAGAGTTTTCAACAACAAAGGTGAAAGAGGAGCCCATGAAAAGGTATTCAACGATGCTTCGCAGAGAGAGCAGTGAATTAATAATTAAATGTCCACCTGTGATAACGACCTCTCTGGAAGTACATACCATGAATTTGGTGGAGCCTGGTAACCCGGTGGTAAAGGGAAATTTTCCAGGGTACTCTAGTTATAATGAATATTGAAGTGCTTTAGAAACTCTAAATGCATGTTATTTGAGCAGTGAGAGATGCTGGTATGTATTGTGTCGTACGTCTAACAAACAGTGAACAGATTTAAACTGATGGCAATATCTGCGAGGTAAATTCAGACGCTACTATGACCTACATTTTTATTATGCTTTCTATTCCTTCTCCAGGTAATCATTTCTCGCAGGTACTTGCAGGGTTGAACCAACTTCAAAAGAGTGTATATTTGTAGATAGAATATTATCTAGTGCTCCTCTTAGATTCTGTCAGAAAAAATTATATTAAAAACTGACTCACTTACTAAATTTGATACACTCAATATCTAGGCCAGGGGTGATCCCTTCTGCTTCCTGCTCGGGACACCAGTTTGTGTCAGAGACAACTCAGGCCAGAATGGCCCTAGGGACGGCAAACAAACAGCTCAGTGTCTGGGGTCCGCCCCACCTCAGTGTGGACAGTCCCACCGTCAGGAGGTCTACTTCGTACAGACAGCCAAGGCCTCTACCCTGTTTACTCAGACGTACTGCTGCCAAATGGAGAGAGCCGCACCCACTGCAACAGTCCCCACATACTTTACACAGGCAGCCATTTCCATATGAGATACCCTGCCTCTGCAGAGGAGAACAGCAGCTGGGCATGGCTACTCCATGCACTTACTAAATCTGCATTCAACACCAGCAGGTCCCCACTGCCAGTCATGACTGGTCCCCCTCACCATATCCACCTGACACCGGCAGCCCTACTTCTCCACCACATTTTGAAGCATTGAAGAGACAGTTAGGAGACGTCAAGAGGCGTCACCAGCCGGTGCTTCTGGTGTCGTGAGATGGTCATGGTAGCCAAAAAAACAGGTCAGCCAGGCACTGTGGACTACCAACGCCTCAATACGCAAGCTGTCTGAGGCGCACCACACACCATTCGACATGAGAGTAAACGCCTCAATTCAACATATCATCACTGGCAGTTCATCAATGGTGAAGACCGGATGGCTCAGCATCAGATGGTTACACCAAGAGGTTTGACGACGCTATTCAGGATGTGCCCCGCAAGTACAAGTGCGTGGATGACACTCTCCTCTATGACTTCAGTGTGAAGGGGGCGTTCTGGCACACTTACGATTTTCTGGAGACCTGCGCTCGCATAGGTATCACGCTGAAACCAGAAAAGTTCTTGTTCTGCAGGAGAGAAGCCGAGTTTGTGGGTTTCCTCCTGGGGTGGGACCTCTACCAGCCCACTGCCCAATGTCTGTCAGCCATCAAGGACTTCCCCATGCCGGATCAGCCATCAATCACTGACATCAGGTCCTGGCATGGCTTGGTTAACCAGTTGGCTCCCTTCCTTGCCACTGCACCTGTGATGGAGCCCTTCCGTGAGCTCCTCAAGAAGCCAGTGGGCAAGCAGGTGTATTGGGACGACCAGCTGCGGCTCAAGTTTCGCCAGGCCCAGGACACCATCTGTCAGTTGGCCAGAGACGGCTTGGTGTACTACGACAAATCCAGGCCTACGGCAGCTGTCACTGATTGGAGCAGGGAGGGCATCGGCTTCGTCGTCCTGCAACAATACTGTGCCTGTGCCTCTCCAGAGACGCCCTTCTGCTGCAGAGGAGGGTGGCGGTTGGCTCTGTGTGGTAGCCGACATCTGAGCATGGCCGAGGCCGGTTATGCTGCAGTAGAAGGGGAGGCCCTGGCTGTGGTGTGGTGCCTGTGCAAGGCCAGGCTGTTCCTCCTTGGCTGCCCGAACCTCATTCTGGTGATGGACCACCGCCCCTTAGTTGGCTTGCTAGGGGACAGAGCCTTCACGGATGTGGCGAATCCGCGCCTGTTCAGGCTCAAGGAGAAGACCCTGCAGTACCGATTCACGGTCAAATACTTGCCAGGGAAGCGGAACTGTGCAGCTGACGCCCTATCCTGCTTCCCCTCCCTCAGGGCGGCGCCTGATGCGGAGGACATGGACCAGAAGAAAGGAGACTGTGCCCATTCTCAAGATGGTATGATGCTGCAGATTCTAGTATTCAGGGTGCTACTTTTAGAGTCAGGAGGGACTAGATTTGAAGCAGCAGTCCAGGGGTTTGGTCACCTACACCTTTGACCAGGGCTGCGTGCGCCTTGTCATCCCCGACTCCCTCCGCCACCGGGTCTCCGTTAACCTGCATGTGGGGCACCAGGGCCTCGACTCAATGCTCAGGCGGGCCCGGCAGTCTGTCTATTGGCCTGGCATGGAGGGTGACCTGCAGTATCATCGGTCCCGGTGTGTTGCTTGCGAGACCCACGCCCCTTCCCAGCCTCCGGAGTCGTTGGTTCTGACCCCAGCGCCAGACTATCCCTTTCAACAAGTGGTGGCCGATTTGTTCCACCTGCAGGGCCACACGTACCTAGCATATGCTGCCCGACTGACAGGTTGGCTGGAGATCGCCCACTTCCCCAACGAGGCCACCTCTGGAAAAATCATCGCCAGTCTGCGGGCCTACTTCACGAGGTGAGGGGTACCTGAGCAGATCTCCACGGAAGGAGGTACCAACCTTGCCAGCCTTGAGATGACAGATTTCCTCAAGTCATGGGGGGTCGAGGTGCGCCTCTCGTCGGCCCACTTCCCCCAGTCCAATGGCAGGGCAGAGGCTGGGGTCAAGGCTGCCAAGAGGCTCCTCAGGGATAACACTGGGCCCGGGGGTAACCTCGACTGCGATAGGACATCCCAGGCCCTCCTCCAGTACCTGAACACGCCTCTGCGGGGGGTGAACAAGTCGCCCGCCCAACTTTCCACCGGCCGCCAGCTCCGTGACGGCGTTCCCGTGGCCAGACAGCACTATAAGGTGGACCAACACTGGCGGCGGGCACTTCGTATGAGGGAGGTGCGCTTGACCGAAACCCAGGATGGGGTCCTGTCACGGAGGGAGGTATCCCGCCAGCTGGCTCCCCTAGTTGTGGGCACGCAGGTGCGTGTGCAGGACGCAGCTACCAAGCTCTGGGACAGGACAGGCATAGTGGTGGAAGCCCGCCCTCACAGGCAGTATGCCGTCAGGTTGAGTGGCAGTGGCAACAGACGCAACCTGCGAAACTGCTCCACACCTGTGCCTACTACTCCGGTGGTGCACCAAGCTGTGCCTCCTGGCCCCCCTTCTGCTGTGCCCTCCGTACCCGCGCCCTCCTTCGCACCCACGGCCCCTCCCCAGTCGAGCGCGGCCAGGCCCAGGAGAGGCCGTAGGCCTCAGGGCTGGTTGACGGACTACGTGGTGTAGTGTATGTGATGTAAAATCAGTTTAGAGGGTTTTTTTTTTTTTTCTTTGTTTGACTGGTTTTTCCTGCATTATTGTTGTTTTTATGAATGCATTGTTTTCCTTTTGTTAGTTCAAATGTGCATTATCATTTCCTTTTAACTTGGGGGGGAGATGTAAGATTGTACCATCGTACGATATGTTTTCCCATGTTGAGATGGGGGCTTGTCTTTGGCAGCGCCCGGTTGCCAGTCACCAGCTGACGCTGTTAGAATAAAGTCTACAAAGAACGTGGTCTATGACTCCAACCTCTCACAGTTTTCAGTTGAGAAGACAGTAGGAGTAGTCTTCACTAAGAAACGTAACATTAATAATCCAGTATTAAAATTAAATGATACTCCTATTAAATTTCAGACATCAGTAAAATTTCTCGGTGTTCATTTTGACCGGAAATTAACGTGGAAAATCCACATTAACGAGCTTGAAAGTAGATGTCTTAAAGTCACAAACATCCTGAAAGTTTTATCAGGTACTACATGGGGAGCCGATAGGAAATCTTTATTAATGGTGTATAAGACCCTGATCAGATCAAAACTTGATTATGGATGCCAGTTGTATGCTTCTGCATGCGACACCACACTCGCAAAGCTGACCAGAATACAGAACCGATGCCCTCGTCTATGTCTGGGTGCCTATAGGTGTACACGTATAGAAAGACTAGAGGTGGAGGCCCATGTCCCTCCACTCCACATCAGGCGGGACATGTTGACGCTAAGGTACGGGTTGAGTGTGGCTAGGAGGCGCGGCACAGGCCACCCAGGTTGGTGTGCTGTTGCTAAATTCTGTTTCCTGCAGCTGCGTAGGTCCCCGTCCTCGGTTGTCCGCCTCCAGACCTTGTGCCAGGGTGCTGGTATCCATTTCGAAGACGTTGATAGATACGTTCCACCGTTGTGTCCGCCATGGGAGAACCCCAACTTCCATGTGGAAACATCGTGGCTTCCAGGAGGGAAGAATGACCTACATCCCGAGCTCCTTAAACAACTTTTCTATCAATTTCTGGAAGGATATAGCGCCTATACTCACGTGTACACAGACGGGTCCAGAACTGACGACAACGTTAGAGCCGGTATCTGGAGCAGAGACGGGGAGTGGAGCTCCCGCCTGCCGCGGCATACAACTGTAGGGGTATCGAGATATTAGTGTCGTCTAGCACTCAGGATGGAAGGAAACTCTAATGTGGTTTTCTTGTATAATATATAAGTTATATGATAGACAGTCTGGTGCTGGAGATGCCGTGTGGTGGGGAGCTGCTCAGTAGAAGACGTTCGGTGAGTAGCGTGTTGAAGGAGGTAGATGTGCAGGAGCTTCGTTAGAGAAGATGTTGCCTGTTGCTGGCCTCCTGGTTGAATAAATGTTAACAGCTAGGAGCTTGCTGGAGGAGGTGTTGCTTGTTCAGGAAAATGGGCAGAATGAGAGTTGGTTGGTGAGGAAGCTCAGAGGACAGCTGGTGGGTCGCCATGCTCGCTGGCGGGAGCGAGGACCGCCAGGCAGGCGAGGAGAGCGAGGGGCGCCAGGCAGCGGCAGAGGAGGAGGTGTTGCTTGTTAGAAGAATGGTCAGATGAATCTCAATGGAGAGACAGAGCTTATATACCCCGCAGCAGCCGCTATGAGTCATGTTGGGAAAACCCGAGAAGTCGCCGGTGAATAGTTTCGTTGCTAGGCGGCACGCTAGGAAGGCGTTGGAATGGATGCGGTGGTGGCTGCTACGCAGTTTGTAGGGGAGACGTCCACTACAATACTCCCCCTTCCCTCCAGGCGGTGTAGGAGACTTGTTGATTGTAGAGTTGCTTAGCACATGTGAGGCAGACCGGGCGGTGCATGCCTCATGTGAGACAACGGCGATGGCGTGATGAGCCGATCGCTGAAATACAACTATCTAGATACACACTATCTGTGGGAGAAGGGAGAAAAAGGGTGTGTGGAGGCGATGAAGGTGTGCTTCCCTCACGACAGGTACAGGGTTGTCAGATGCGCCTACTGGGGTGTGTGTGGGCCTGGATCAGGAGCAAGGGCTGGGTCAGCAGAAGCGGGTTAGGGCTCGTGACAGCAGCTGGGTCCACGACAGCAGCAGGGTGCAGGACATTAGCAGGGAGTACCTGAGGGAGAAAAGAGGGGGTGTGGAGGCGATGGATGTTGTGTGCTTCCCTCACGACAGGTACAGGGGTACAGGGTCGTCAGATGCGCCTGCTGGGGTGTGTGTGGGCCTGGATCAGGAGCAGGGTCTGGGTCAGCAGAAGCGGGTTAGGGCTCGTGACAGCAGCTGGGTCCACGACAGCAGCAGGGTGCAGGACATTAGCAGGGAGTACCTGAGGGAGAAAAGAGGGTGTGTGGGGGTCGGGATTCAGGAACAGAGGCCGCGTCAGGGGTTATTGCTGGGCCGGGGTCGGCGTCTGAGGCATGACGGGTGTGCTGGGGGTCGTCAGAATGTGGTGCGTGAGGCAGGAAGAGGAGCTGGTGTCTGCTTGAAGACTGGGAGCGTGATCAGTGTCTCCTCCATCCTGTGTGAGTGCTTATCTCCAGGAGTCACCATTGTAGGGGTATCGAGATATTAATGTCGTCTAGCACTCAGGATGGAAGGAAACTCTAATGTGGTTTTCTTGTATAATATATAAGTTATATGATAGACAGTCTGGTGCTGGAGATGCCGTGTGGTGGGGAGCTGCTCAGTAGAAGACGTTCGGTGAGTAGCGTGTTGAAGGAGGTAGATGTGCAGGAGCTTCGTTAGAGAAGATGTTGCCTGTTGCTGGCCTCCTGGTTGAATAAATGTTAACAGCTAGGAGCTTGCTGGAGGAGGTGTTGCGTGTTCAGGAAGATGGGCCAGAATGTGAGTTGGTTGGTGAGGAAGCTCAGAGAAGGACAGCTGGTGGGTCGCCATGCTCGCTGGCGGGAGCGAGGTCCGCCAGGCAGGCGGAGGAGAGGCGAGGGTCGCCAGGCAGCGGCAGAGGAGGAGGTGTTGCTTGTTCAGGAAGATTGGTCAGACTGAATCTCAATGGAGAGACAGAGCTTATATACCCAGCAGCAGCCGCTATGAGTCATGGTGGGAAAACCCGAGAAGTAGCCGGTGAATAGTTTCGTTGCTAAGATACGGTAACATCTGGTTGGTTGCTAGGGAAGGCGGCACATTGGAATGCGATAGCAGGTGGTGAGCTGCTACGCAGTTGTAGGCAGTTGTAGGGGAGAAGTCCACTACACAACCATATTCACTGCAGATATGTTTGCAATAAGTAGAGCCATTGACATTGCAATAACAAGCGATGTCAATGATGTTGCTGTCATTTCAGATTCCATGTCAGCTCTTAAAGCAATTCAAGGTGGTGATACTACCAGCAATGAGATACAGGGCAACATTATTAATAAACTACTTGAGTGTGCCAAGAATATTGTGCTGATATGGGTGCCTGGGCATTGCAAAATTCGGGGCAATGAACAGGCAGACAAACTAGCAAAAGCGACTGTGGGTCTCAGGGAGACAACCAATGTACCATGGGAGCGTCAGTCGTGTCTCTCCTTGGGGAAGACATATACAACAGGGAAGTGGCCACATGAATGGACGAGGTTAGATCTTCACAACAACTGGAAGACTAACATAGGAAACTGGCTTTCAGCATACAGAAAGAATAGGAGGGAAGAGGTGGTTCTCGCCAGACTAAGGTTGAACTGTACCTATTTGACCCACCTAAAAGCCTATTTAGACAACTCCTTTCCACCTATCTGTGCCACATGCAACAAAATTCTTTCTATCTGACACATTCTGACGGAGTGCAGCCAGTACGAACCAGAACGCCGGCAGCTGGTGATGCTAGCTGCCAAGCGAGGCTTCGTGCTGACTGTACCCAATATATTGCAAGATGATGTCACCATAAGTGACACTGTAATAATCTTCCTCAAGGAGACCCATCTTATCGGCATGTTGTGAATGACACAGGCATGAACTCTTTTTATATTTATAATATGTATGTAACCATGCCCTAAAGCAAATAAAAATGAATAAAACAAAAATTTAAACATACAACATGAGAGACACATCACAAACCTTTCCATTACATACAACACGCACATTTATCAAATAAAACTGACACCCACCAACACATATTCAAACAAAAAGACACGGGCTACAAAAGAAAAAAAAAAAAATCACAGAGAAACTAGTCACCTGACCGGCCATTTCATCTGGTCTGTCAGTAACTCACTATCATATCACTCACTCATACCATAATTCATCCCAAATAAAACAAGAAGAAGAAAGAAGAAACCAAAATACCAAGAACAAGAAGAACACAAGAATAACAAGAAAAGAAGAAACAAGAACATCAGATTAGTTGTAGCAAGAAAGAAGACCAAGACTAGAAGAAGAAAGAAGACATCAGCTTCGGCCGAAATAGCCTAATGGCGAAGTGGCCAGCAACCCCCAATACCATACCATTGAGATTCATTCTGGCCTCGGTTCCTGAACACGCAACACCTCTTCCTCCGCCGCTGCCTGGCGGCCCTCGCTTCTCCTCCGCCTGCCTGGCGGTCCTCGCTCCCGCCGGCGAGCATGGCGACCCACCAGCTGTCCTTCTCTGAGTGTCCTCACCAACCAGCTCTCTTATTTCTACTCTACGTTCCTGAACACGCAACACCTCCTCCAAGCAAGCTCCTCGCTGTCCAGCTTTCATTCAACCAGGAGGCCAGCAACAGGCAACATCTTCTCTAACGAAGCTCCTGCACATCTACCTCCTTCAACACGCTACTCACCGAATGTGTCTACTGAGCAGCTCCTCACCACACGGCACCTCCAGCACCAGACTGTCTACCATATAACTTATATTATATAAGAAAACCACCACCTTAGAGTTTCCATCCATCCTGAGTGCTAGACAACATAATATCACGAAACCCTACAAATGGTGACCCCCGGAAAAACGCACTCACACAGGATGGAGAACGGACGGATCTCTCTACCGACTTTCAACCACAACGTCGAAGACTGGCTTTTCCACACAGAAGCAGCTCTGCTACTCTAAGCAGACACCAGCTCCTCTTCCTGCCCCAAGCACCACATCCTACCGACCCCAGCACACCCGTCCTGCCTCAGACGCTGACCCCGGCCCAGCAGTAACCCCTGCCGCCCCTGACGCGGCCTCTGTTCCTGAGTGCGGACCCACACACCCCTCTTTTCTCCCTCACGTACTCCCTGCTAATGTCCTGCACCCTGCTGCTGTCGTGGACCCAGCTGCTGTCACGAGCCCTCATCCGCTTCTGCTGACGCAGCCCCTGCTCCTGACCCAGGCCCACACACCCCAGCAGGCGCATCTGACGACTCTGTACCTGCCGTGAGGGAAGCACAACATTCATCGCCTCCACACACTCTTATTCTCCCTCTCTACTCCCACAGATATTGTGTATCTAGACAGTTGTCCCCAGCGACCGGCTCATCCACGCCATTGCCGTTGTCTCACATGAGGCATGCACCGCCCGTTCTGCCTCACATGTGCTATGCAACCCTGCAGACAACAAGTCTCCTACACCGCCTGGAGGGAAGGAGGGAGTATTGGAGTGGAATTCTCCCCTACAAACGCTGTTTGTCGTTGCCTAGCCGACCCCACCAATTCCCCAGTGTATGCCTCGTGGTCTAGGTCAACCAGCGCCGCCATACATCACGGAGCGGGGATCAACTGCTAAGCCACGCCTATCCCCGCTATTTAAGACCTGACCTCGTGGTGATCTCTCTCTGACTGCTGGACCCGGAGCTGCGAAGACCTGCCTCTTTTGCTGCATGTTTGAGCAGTCTGCAACTTTGTTGTGATAGGACACTCAATCCTAGTGATTGTACTTACTCAACATAGTGACGGTGTAATTACCATCACAGATTGTACGGAAAATTCCAACTTTCTGGAAAACAAATATTTGGGCTCCCCAAATTTTGACTACTACCCGTGCGTCTACGTCCTGGATTGGCCAATCAGTGGTGCCCCACGGTGGCGTGATACATGCACGTTTACTGCGGTGCTCTGATTGGCTAACCGAACGTGGCGTGGTAGGTAGGCTGTTTCTACTCTCTAAGTCCTCTTCTTTCCTTTTTTCATCCCCCTCATGCACTCCGTTCTTTGAACGGGAGGCGGGACTTAGCGATACGGTCGATCCGGCAAGGGAACCTGTGATAGTGCAGGGCACCCCTTGTCCGGGGGTCACCGGTAGGTGGCAACTTTCTTAGACATAACTATTCACAGGTAACCTGGGTGCAGAACCCTACGAGCCCGACGCCCGTCCAAGAGGGGGGGGCGGGGTCACTGCTCCCAGGCAGGAGCCCTGTGTTATAGGTAGGATTAGATGTAATCAAGAAGATGACAACAAGCATTAGAATAAAACATAGAGATAAGGGACACTCTATTGGAAAGGGAAAAGTGGCAGAAATCACTTACAACAAATTGCAAGTCCCACTAACACGAATATTCAGCACCAATGAAGGTTTTAAAGTAATCTGTAAAGATGACTTTGATTCAGATAAAATCCTTTCAAAAGAAGCCAGAGATATATTTTACAATGAAGGCCTTGTTGTTGTCATACCACCAGAACAAAAAGCAAAAAGATCAGTTTTCGTTCGTCAAGTCGACCAAGAGATCGGGAGGAAGACATCTGAAGACCTGAAGGATGAACTGGAACGCCAAAACAGGTGGATGAAGATTGAAGAAGTCATTAAGATAAAAGACTATACTCATGTTTTTAAGATTACTTTTGAAGAAGTGTCAATGGCTGAGAAAGTTTTACAACAGGGCTTTCTAATATTCAACATGTCAGTCACACCACATCAAATAAAGAAGGAGACATTCATCAGTCTGCAAACTTGCTTCTCCTGCTACAAATATGAAGAACACACAACGAGAGACTGTCCGGAAAAAGAAAAAAGTACTGCTCAGATTGTGCAGGCGACGACCATACCTACACTGAATGTAAGAATACACATGTTGGCTGTCTCAACTGTAAGAGAAACGGGAATGCATACATAGGACACAGGACGTTAGCAATGGCATGCCCAATAAAAAAACACATGATAAAGTACAAGGAACAAGAAACAAGGAAAAAGGAACAAGACAAGAAGGATACGACATACGTCGAAATAGCCAAGAGAGCGGTCCAAGAGGCTCATAGACCAGAATCCACCATATTAAACCTAAGTGAGCCAATACATGATAAGGTAATGATTAGTATGATCCATGCACATTTGCACAATATCATTGCACCCGGATCATACAATGAGGAATTAAGGAAAATGTTTAAATTGAATAGCCTACCAGAGATGATATTTCCAGAGAATCCACAATCCGAAAAACTATTTCAGGCAACATATGCAAGCGAACTGAGAGAAAGACTACAGCTAGACAAACAAAGGTTTGAGCAAGGAGCAACAGCTGATACACAAGGAACACAAGCGACTGATAGTGATCCCAGACAAATGACTAGAAGTGACAAAGAGAAGATAGAAATAACAAAAGGACAGACTATAAGACAAAGGAGTAGGAGGAGAGAAGATAAGATGGAAACTGAACACAATATACAACCTGAATCTGCTGAAGATATTGGATTAAAAGTTATCACTACAACAAAACATGGAATCCCAACATCGAGACCAACAGGAGGGACAATAGTAAAAAACTGTGAAGGAGGGATATACAAGTGGACATATCAAGAAAAATCCCTAAGTGAAGATTATGTCTGGTCACTAATTACTACGGACAAACTAAAGATTACGACAAATGACTTTAAAATAGTAGACCCGTCAGAGTTTAGAAGAGTCAGAAGCGGGAAACAGGACGATAGGTCTCCACTCCAACAGTCACAATCCAAGTATAAGAAATAATGGACAATAGACAAACAGTAAGAACTTTAAGAATAATACAACACAACGTAAGAAACTGGAAGACCGAGAGAATTAACCTAAGTAATATATATCAAGAAATTGACCCTGACATTATACTAATAAACAGTCACGGTGAGACAGAAAACAACAACATAAAACTCTTTAACTATTATGTAAACCAAAGAAATAAATCGGGCGAGAAAAATGACGGAGTAGCTATAGCGGTTAAAAGAAACTTAAAATTTAAACTAATTGATGACTTCCAGGATGAATTTCTAGCAATAAAAATAAATACAACTCAAGGAGACGTAATTATTGCTACTACTTATCTGCCACCGAGACGACCCTACTTACCTATAGAAGACCTATTAAAATTGGCTAACAATAGTCATCCGATGTACATCTTAGGAGACT
The DNA here is from genome assembly GCF_018991925.1 of Homarus americanus. Taxonomy (NCBI): domain Eukaryota; kingdom Metazoa; phylum Arthropoda; class Malacostraca; order Decapoda; family Nephropidae; genus Homarus; species Homarus americanus. Next base: position 4,703 of record NW_024754266.1, on the reverse strand, counting down.
TTAACGCCAGACATAGGATTTTTGACAATACAAATAATAACGTCGTGGGAAACGCCCTTAATCAATTAATAAATTTAGGGAAAATCAATCATCTGGGTCCTAACTTTCCAACCTGGAGAAATCACAATACACAATCGACACCAGACAAAATTTTTACCAACAACAAAGCCTTTTTCAATTACCATATAATACAGGGACCTCTTACAGGCAGTGACCATCTGCCAATTATACTAACACTGTCAACAAGCCCCATACAGATACCAATAAAAAAGAGACTGAAAATGAGTAAAACAGACTGGCACAGCTTCAAAGATGACTTAAGTAATCACCACTCGATTAACCTACAAGGGAAAACAACAGAAGATATAGACTCAGAAATGGACAGACTGCACTCAGCAATAAAAACATCTATAACCAAACACACTCCTACTTCACACTTTAGAACATTACCCAACAACAGACTACCAGAAGAAGTTAAATTAATCCAGGCCTATTACAATGAAATAAACAGGTATATGGAAAGACACGGCAGTAACAGATGGCTATATACGACACAGATAGCACTACAGATAAAATTAAGAGACGCATGTAAGGAAGCAAACAATAAAAAATGGAATGATATTATAATGGCGGCTGACATGACTAAAGACACAAAAACATTTTGGACTTCCATAAACAAGATGATGGGGCACAACAAGCAAAAAACACCATACATTAAAGACCAAAATGGAACAAAATTGCACGAGGAAAATGAACAAGAGTCAGCATTCAAAAGGGAATGGGTAAAAGTTTTTAAAATATCAGATGAGGAAAATGAAGATTTTGATAGTGAACACGAAGAAAGGATAGAAGAAGAAATGGGAAGACAAATACATAGAATCACCCCAAGGCAATATATAGACTATAACTTATTACCTAATAATCAAATAATAACCATGGGAGAAATGATGCACTGTCTGAGGAAATTTAAGGAAAAAGCCCCTGGGCTCACAGGTATTACACGAAATATGATCATGAATCTACCTGAAAACATTTTAAATACACTATTAAACATTTATAACGCATGCTTAATAACTGGTTACTTTCCAGACAAACTAAAATATGCTAAAATGATATTTATTCCTAAGGAGGGTAAGGACAATAAGGAAATATTAAACTACAGGCCAATATCTTTATTAGAAATTACCGGGAAACTATTGGAAAAAATATTAAATTCAAGACTTATAGCCTTTTTAACACAACATGGGAAAACTAACAACAGACAACATGGATTTATGCCCAATAGAAATACCCTAACTGCAATAGCTACAATAACGGAAATAATTGCAATAGAAAAAAGCAAGGGTAACCAGATCAATATAATTTTAAGGGATGTTTCTAAGGCTTTTGATAAAGTTTGGCATTTAGGCTTGAAATATAAAATATTAAAACTGGGACTTAACGAATACTTGCTAAGAATATTGTGTAACTATTTAGATGATAGGAGAGCACAAATTCAAATTGGAAACTTTATGGGAACTATGTTTAATCTTGAGAGTGGAGTACCTCAAGGAGGATGCCTTTCTCCAACACTATATACAATTTATACTTCAGACACACCTCAACCTACCCCCTTTAGCGAATATGTAATGTTTGCTGATGATATTACTCAAATAGTATCATACCCAGGAAAATCAACCCAATTTATGGCACTCTACACGGTAAGAGCGATAAAAAACATAAATGATTTTGAGAAAAAATGGAAAATCAGGACAAATAAGAACAAATTCAAGATAATACCAATAGCCAAGATTAAAACAAGTCCAGTAATAGTCGACCAGGAACTATACCCATACGACACTGAAGGCAGGATGCTTGGATTAAAACTAACAAAAAGAGGATATATAACATACTTAAAAGATAAAGAACGACAGGCAAGAATAAGATTATCAAAAATAAAACGCTTTAAGAACCTTAGCATTAATAACAAAAGAAAGATTTATATTGCCCTTGTCAAATCAATTATGGACTACCCACCCATCCCATTGAACACCCTTAGTAAAACGTGCATTAAAAGGTTACAAACAGTACAAAATATAGCCCTCAGATTTATATATAACATAAAATATACAGACCACATCAATAATGAACAGCTACACAAGAGAGCAAACCTCTTAGCAATCAATGTAGATATACACAACAAAGCTGTAAATATTTGGAAAAAAGTGACTGAACTTAACACAGAAACATATCAAAACTGGATAAATAATATAGACAACGAAGAATTCCAAGAACACAGTTGGTTTAAATCAGCCAGGAAGAAAGTAATTGAACCATCTCCTGCCCCAATATACATATAAAACATTAATAGAGAGAATAAAAGATGAGAGTGACCTACCAGCTCCACAAGAACCTGGCAGGCCTCTCCATACAGTGTACCTTTAGACTAACATAACTAATATTTAACATTTAACATTTAACATTGAACTAACATCTTAGTAAAAAAAAAAAAATGTGACTACCCTCCCAGCTACACAAGGACCTAGGCACACTCACTAACTCCGAAAAAAATAAAATAAATAATAATAATAATAATAATAATAATAATAATAATAATAATAATAATAATGTGATTACCCTCCCAGCTACATCAGCTAGGAAGAAGTAATTGAACCACCTCCTGCTCCAATATACACATTTACACATAAAACATTACTAGAGGAATAAAGATGAGAGTGACCAACCAGCTCCACTAAGAACCTGGCAGGCCTCTCCATACAGTGTACCTTTAGACTAACACAACTAACACTTAACTAACACCTCAAAAAAAAAAATGTGACTACCCTCCCAGTTACACAAGGACCTGGGCGGGCTCACTAACTCCAACAATAATAAAAATAATAATAATAAGCAGCATTATATAAATAAACCAATATTAATACAAAGGTCTGACGACCCAAGGGAGCAGAACAAAGACAAAACACCAATAAGAAAGATGAAGCGATCTGGTTGAGCCCAGATTCTTTCTACTCCTACTGTATTTCAGTTTCACCACTTTTCCTTCAACCCCTAATAATCTTCTTTCACCTCTTAACTAAAGACTTCGTATCGTATCGAGATTCATTCTGGCCTCGGTTCCTGAACACGCAACACCTCCTCCTCCGCCGCTGCCTGGCGGCCCTCGCTTCTCCTCCGCCTGCCTGGCGGTCCTTGCTCCCGCCGGCGAGCATGGCGACCCACCAGCTGTCCTTCTCTGAGCGTCCTCACCAACCAGCTCTCTTATTTCTACTCTATGTTCCTGAACATGCAACACCTCCTCCAAGCAAGCTCCTCGCTGTCCAGCTTTCATTCAACCAGGAGGCCAGCAACAGGCAACATCTTCTCTAACGAAGCTCCTGCACATCTACCTCCTTCAACACGCTACTCACCGAACGTCTCTACTGAGCAGCTCCTCACCACACGGCATCTCCAGCACCAGACTGTCTACCATATAACTTATATTATATAAGAAAACCACCACCTTAGAGTTTCCATCCATCCTGAGTGCTAGACAACATAATATCAGGTAACCCTACACGTTTCTTGATAAGAGAGCGGAGTTTGAAACACTACTGAAGGTACAACAACCCGATATAGTAGGGGTTGTAGTACTGTTGTACAAGAACAGGAGAATCGACCCAGAGGAATGTGAGTTCAGTATTGATGGATATGATTATTTGCGAACCTTTCTCAAGAAACTTGCAAGACGGGTGTGGTTATCTATGCTAGGCAAGAACTTAAAGCCAGCCAGGTGAGGGTGTAGCGTGCTGTACTCCAGGGGTCACGAATTGAAGCGTACTGTATGTGGCCAGTTGTTAAATTTCTCTATGTTTGTCTATTTTTTTTGTATGGGCTCACATACGTACGTACATGTAAGAGATCTTGTAGTGGAAATTTCCCCTACAACTACAACTGCCGTTTGTCGTTGACTAGCCGATCCCTTTTCGGGTTCCCCAGCCAATGCCTCGTGGTCTAAGGTCGGCTACTAGCGATGTCTGACAAAGCGGAGGTCAGCAATCAAGCCACGCCTACCTCCGCTATATAAGACCTCACCTCGCCGTGACCAGCAGCCCTCTTCTTCTACCTACAGCCACGCAGCACGCAACACCTCCTCTGAGCACGCTCCTCACCAACCAGCTCTCTACTCCACGCTGCTAACCATGCACCAACTTCCCAGCACCAAGCTGCACTGTACATCCAATGCAATATATATACAGAGAGCGCATTGTGAGTTTCCTTTCTCCAACCCATCCTGAGTGTGAGACAACATCTCGAAACCCCACAATCTCACACACACTCAGGATGGAGGTAAGAATAGAAACTCACAATGCGTTTTCTGTATATATATATATATATATATATATATATATATATATATATATATATATATATATATATATATATATATATATATATATTTCATGTAAATCCACAATGAAAACGTGGATAAGATAAATCTTGATCAAATCACACGGGAAAAGGGAAACAACGGAGTACCTTAGCTTTCGTCTTTATTCAAGACATCTTCAGAGGCAACTGGATTACATGGACAGAGAGGCTTAAATATACAGGGTGACCTTAAAAACATGAGGTCAGGTCATAATGATGACATCCACTAATCCCCACACCAACACACACGTACATGTAGAGGCTTAAGAAGGGTGAGTGACGTGACTAACCAGGTC